>NC_142805.1:71785266-71849802 GCF_049724085.1 Artemia sp. Qi Xiang Cuo | reverse complement strand
CCAAATGACAGTTTCAAAAGAGCCTAGTAGAGAATAAATTAATGTGTTCAGAAAAAAAATGCTAGCTGGGTTACATTTAACATACGCTTTATGCTATCCCTACCCCAGCGTGCAAATATATACCCTGAATTTGAATACATAGGGGATGGGGGCTACCATACAAATATCTCAATTAATTATTCCTAATTAAAACACTTTATAAATTTGCGTTGCAATAACATCAATATCATCTATTATATTTGGTGTTTTTTCCTCAATGCTTTCGAATTAACTGTTATCTCAGGTTTGAAGCACAAACATTATAAACAATGTCTCAAGGTGATAAAAAGATAATACATAGCTCGATAAGCATATTATGTAAATTCAAAGCTAACGTTTTCAGAAATCTGGTCTGATGTATAACCAGGTCGGATTGACAGTGGTAGATTGATACCAGTGGTGTTATTCTAAGAATATTCGATAACCTATTTGTTAAAAAATCTGACAAAAAGAAAGGGAACATTTTCGATTTCGAAACAATTTAATTGTGTATGAGCATAATTACAACAATAATATAATGCATATATTCAGTTACCGATACAAGTTGTTGTCCTCAATATACTTCACTATTGCATTTAAAGCACTTTGAAGTCTATATATATTTACTATATCGACTTGGGGTATACACAACTTTTAACAACCTCGTCATACATCATAATAATTCATCATTTGTCACCCACTTGGTATGATCCCAATCTATCAATGAGAATGGAATTTCCGATTTGCATTTGACAATTAAAAGTTTATCAGTGGGTACATTGCCTTTCACATATATTGCTGTCACATCAAAAAATCTACATATTTCTCCAACTTCCATTTGTACCGTGGATAGATCCTTCCCTCCTTCACAGAATGGGGAGATCACTCTATCATATAAGCCTAGTTTGTTTATAATCCGTAATGTCATACTCTACTTGTCTCTATTGTAAGCATACATATTATAGTTGAGGTGCCAGTGATAGCAAAAGACTTCACTATGATCTATAGCCAACAATAAAAATGCAAATTGAAAAATTGTATCGCAAGCTGACTTCTTCAAACCAATGAATTCACAATCAAGAACACTATACATCTTTGAAGTTTCCGTATTTTATTGATTCAACTGATAATCAAATTCAATTTATTGACTGAGATACAAAAGTATCAAACACCAAAGTTATAATGTATGAAACCCTAGCAAACAATTATTACGTAGGTTGATTTCCATGGAGAGATTGTGACAAACAGAAAATACACAGTTCGATAAGCATATTATGTAAATTCAAAGCTAACGTTCGCAGAAATCTGGTCGGATGTCACTCTCGATCGGATTTCTAGCTTTGTCATCGATCAAATAGAAAATTCACCATAAGGATACTACAGGGTAGTTCCTTGCATAACTTAGCAGTATATATCGTGTTGCATCTCTTCCTTTAAATAAATGAAAATGTTTCTTTTTTTTGCTTTTATAAGCGCTCTTATACGATTTCTATTTCCATTCGAGTCTCTAATAATGTGCAAAGGGTTATTTTCCTTGTGTATTTTTTATGTTCTCTTAAGCGTTGAGCATTCTCACTGTTATAGTTCTTTTTATTCAAACTGTGATGATGTGACGAGGATACATTAATGCACGAGTGATTAAAACACACCTTGTCTAAATCAAAAGTATTAAATATATCGTCTGGCTCATTCTGCAATGTTAGAATATCTTCATATACATCTGGTGTAGGGGCGGATTTCGTTGAATTAGCTTGTTGTATCATCGGTTTTAGAGGGGTTCCCTCAACAAGATCACATAATTCATTTACTTCTTCTCCACTCGAAGGAAATGCGCCCCAAACACTATCGTCATCATCATCAATAAAATTCTATAATGTAAAGAATATAATTGGAAGAAGCAAAGGTTTTACTTGGAATGAAAACAGTGATGTATAAAATTTTTTTAAAAGAATAGGCAAAATGGGGATCAAGTTCGTAACAATGTGCTTGGTAATCCCAGCTCATCACGAAGCTATCCCATTTTTTAAATCTAATGGTACACTCTATGAGTTGCGCTTCTTCATCTTCGGTTAATGGAAAAACACTCCATACATTGTGTAAAAGTGGGTTTTTTTCTTCAGTATTGTTTAAGAATGATTAAAGATGCTATCTGATAAATTGATCAATATAGATGTAAAAATGGATTTTCTTTTTTATGTTCAAACAGTTCAAAGGAATAGAATGTTAGTGAAGGGCAATCCTTGTCCTTCAAATTGACTGTTCCCTCTAGGAGAAAAAATCATTAGCAGAAATGACAATGAATTTAACTCACATTAACTGCTTCCTGAGTAGTCATCAACTTTATTGGTAGTTCGCTATCTTCTATAGAGGGTCTTGCATTCACGTCATGTATTTGTTAAATGTATACCTATTGACTATTACATACGAGGGCAATATTCAAATAATTTTAATAATAGATTAATTTAGACAAAAGAATTATAATGAAAAGGTATATTTCATTGAAAAAAAGTAGCTAACTTAAAAATTTCATACTCATAAACAGTGTTTTTTACTTCAGTATTGTTTAAGATTGATTAAAGATGGTATCTGAGAAAATGAAAAACAGAAATAGAAACGAATTTTTTTTTATGTTCAAACAGTTCGAAGGAATAAAATGTTAGTAAAGGGCAATCCTTGTCATTCAAATTGACTGTCCGCTTTTGGAGAAAAATCATTAGCAGAAATGACGATGAATTTAACCCACATTAACTGCTTCCTGCGTGGTCATCAACTTTATTGGTAGTTCGCTTTATTCTATAGAGGGTCTTGTATTTTCGCCATGTATATAGGGCGTATAAGATGTAGTTGAAAATATCGATAAAATTTGAAACTTACATTATTGGTTCCTTGCAGTGCCATCGTATTCATTGTCAATGTGCTTTCTTCTTCTCTACAGATCCTTAATGTATGGCAAATTAAATACATAAAAAATAATAGATATTTTCATTAAGATGCTGTTTCATTAAGATTCTGTATTAATGCAATGCGAACACATTATTCCCTAAGCATATGTCGCAGAGCAAATGTTATAAAATCTAGAAATATAGGTATGACAGCATGTTCCCACTATATAGACCTATAATTAGATAGAAAAAGCTCGTTAACACACTGTTTATAGGCCTAAAATTTATACCAAACGACATTTTCAAAAGCTAGCCCAGTAGAAAATAAATTAATTTGTTCAGAGAAAAAATGCTAGCTTGGTTACATTTAACATACGCTTTATGCAACCCCACCCCTCTAATGTGCAAATATATACCCTGAATTGGAATATATAGGGGTGCGGGCTAAAATCTATTTCAGACAAAAATGATTATTATATTTAGAAAGAGTTTAAAAAAGGCATCGACTGGTATATCCACTTTATTCGTAAATCAATAATATGATTTGGTAAAAATTTACCAGACAAACATCTCAATTAATTATTTATAAATAAAACTTACGTTATAAATTTGCTTAGCAATAACATCAATATCATCTATTTTATCTGGTATTTGTTCCTCAATGTTTTCAAACGAACTGTTATCTTAGGTTTGAAGCACAAATATTATAAACAATGTTTCAAGTTGACAAACAGTTAATACATAGCTCGATAAGCATATTATTTAAATTCAAAGCTAATGTTCTCAGAAATCTTGTCTGATGTCACTCCCAATCGGATTTCTAGCCCTGTCATTGTCCTAGAAATAGGTGTATGATCTTGTACGCACCGTTGCTCGTCCCTTATTCAATAATGGGTGTAGAATTTTATTGGAAATTACAAAAAACGCTTTTCGGAAGAACATTCATCGATCAAATTGAAAATTCACCATAAAGATACTACTGGATAGTTCCTTGAATAATTTAGCAGTTCATATCGTCTTGCATCTCTTCCTTTAAATAAATGAAAATGTTTATCTTTTTGTTGTGCTTTTATAAGCATTCTTATACGATTTCTTGCACCATTTGAGTCTCTAATAATATGCCAAGGGTTATTTTCCTTGTGTATTTTATTATGCTCTCTTAAGCGTTGAGTATTCTCACTGTTATAGTTATTTTTATTTAAACAGTGATGATTTGACGAGGATATATTAACGCACGAGTGATTAAAACACACCTTGTCTAAATCAAACGTATCAAATATATCATCTTTTTCATTCTGGAATGTTAAAATATAATCATATACATGTTGTATAGGGGTGGATTCCGTTGAATAAGTTTGTTGTATCACCGATTTTAGGGGGTTCCCACAGCAATACCACACAATGCCTTTGCTTCTTCTCCACTCAAGGAATATGCTCCACACTATCATCATCAGCATCGATAAAATCCTATAAAGAAAAGAACATAATCGGAAGAAACAATGGTTTTACTTAGAACAAAAACAGTGATGTAGAAAAAAAAAACTTAAAAAGAAAAAGCAAAATAGGGATCTAATTCGTAACACTGTGCTTGGTGATCACAGTTCTTCACGAAACTATCCCATTTTTCAACATTAATGGTACATTCTATGAGTTGTGCTTCTTCATCTTCGGTTAATGGAAAGGGACTCATACATTGTGTACTGGTTGACGTGTTTTTTATTTCCACTATTCAAATTTTCTATGATTTCTTGGGTTGCTTGAATGTTGTTGAAGGCTTTTCATTAAATATGAGTTTAATTTAAGTAAATTAAAGTTGAAACGTTGAATGTATAATGAATTATGAACATAATCGGAATGAATATATATTCAGTTCTAATTCTATTCATGTTTGATTTAAAGTTCTAGCTCTTTACTTTTACTTGAAAAATATATGGAAAAATCAATGTTTAGATAGCCATCTCATCTTTTAGAGCTAAAATCTTAGGTGTAATAGGGGTTTAGAATTGCATACCAACTTAATGTATATCTGGTCAATGCTTTTGTATTTTACAATATCTATTTTTTCTTATAAGTAACATCACTTGTAACTTGAAACAGGGTTGCCTCCAGCCGAAGAAAAACATCCTTGCAAGCACTGTTGGCAAAGTTACAACAAAATTTGCCGCTCGCGACGCTTCGCGTTGATCGCAGATATGCCTTTTCGACGTTTGTGCCATCTTTTAAGCTCCAAATAATAAGACCTTTAGAGAGCGACAGGGCCTGTTCACAGAAATGGCGTTTTTTCACTAACAACAGATTGAAGCCAAGAATTCCCACCACTACAATATCTAAAAAAGGGAGTGATTTGTAAAGCTTGAATGAAAGGCAGAAGTGTATGTATAACATGAACACAGGGTTTTGAAAGGAGCGCAATTATGCCTCTGGAAAGTTCGGCTACTTGAAACCAAAAGAAAATGTGCTACTTTGGCAAATTAGCATGGAAATAGAAATAGTTTCCAGTTTTCAATCCTAAAATTTAAAGGGACAAGTTGATTCCTGGTACTTCTAATTCACTCCTCGTGTCGAATTCCGCTAGAATCCATATTGAACTTGAATTATACTCACTAGAATATTCCATTTTTGAACTGAGTCTGTCGAGTAAAAAATAAACACATTTTTTCATTATTTATTATCAACGCGAAAACAATTTCAATTAAACATATCAATATATAATAATTTGGAAAGACAAGTAATCACAGCTGAAGTCCAATTACAGGATAGGACAAAACATAAAGCATTCTTTAAAATATATAGCCTGCATTCTACTCAACAACAATGATAATGAGAAGCATCACCAAGAACCTATCAAACCAAGAAAAATTTCAAAAATCTCAAAGAAAAAAAAATAAATACAGTAAACCAAGGTGCCACCATAATTATAAACAACAGTTGGAAGAACTATGGAATATATTAACAATTTTGTAAAGGTTGATTTTAGCTTTGGTAAGGCCCGTAATGGGATTGAGTGAACTGGACAACAACAGTGTAAATGAACCAAAATTCCGACAATAAGTTCAAGGAATTAACGAGTTGAAGTCATCTTCAATCAGTTAAACTTAGTTTAAACGGTACTTAATGGATCGAATACTAGAAACAAAAATAGTTCAAGATTGTGATTGTTTCAGACCTGCATAGCTATTAATACTCTTCGGTACCTCAGTAGCTGAGCAAGAATAGCCTAGCAAGAACCTACGAATTTACTATGAAAACCCCATCTTCCGACTAGCCAGGCACTATTTTGAGATTTCGTCGCTATTATGGTTCTCTGATTTTCCAATTAAAAAAGGAAAAACGATGATAAAACATTCCTTATCTGAAAGCAAAAAAACATCTAAAGTTAAAAAAAAAATGTCACCTTCTCCAGGAGACTACTACCGAGCAGTTTCCTTCACCCAACTCTTTTCAGTTGTTAGATAAACGGTATTGTGAAAGCCCAAAAGCGACTAATTACTTCGAAATACTATTTACTAGTAACTCTGGAAATCAAACATAAACTCAAAAATTACTGTTTCATTAGTAATATTCGGCTATACTGCTAACTAAAGGCCTATCGCAAGCCAGACAAGGAAAGGAACGATAAAAGAGGATCCGATAAAAGTAATAGAAGTAATGTTTCTCTGGCATTTTGAACATCGAACTATCGAACTTTTGCTACTGCTCATAAGTGGCCATATCCTAGTTACACTGCTACTGGTTAAAAACCACTTACAGAAGATTCACAAGTCACTTTTTAAATCATCAGATAGACAGATAATCTGAATACAACAGGTTAGAGCGTATGTGAGAGCTGGAAATGATTCTGTTTCACAGACATATTTCCTGCAGACAGGACATGAGGTCTCATTCTCAAACCACCCAGTAATGCACTGGAAAAAAAATATAAATTATAATAAAATTATAATGCTTATAGGGGCTATTTTGGCTTCCATATTATATGTAAAACTTGTCTTCACGTGTGAAAGTATTGCAAAGTACAACTTCTGTTTGACGCTGAGATTCCAGCAGATTACGATCTGCCGATAATTTCTTGCAAAACATAATTTCAAGTAAGAGCGTAAAGAAAAAACGAAAAAAAAAGAAAATGACGCAAGCTTTGGTATTAAAGTACGAAAATCTTTCGTTTTGAGTTTACGGTGAATTTGATAAGTACTAATGAGAGAAAAGACGTCTCTGGGATTTTTGGGGTTGAGAAAATTTCGATTTTTATATGGGACTCCATAAGAATCTTAAGTGTCAAGCGGACTCGAAAAAGCTTTTTTTTTCCCTTCCAGCGTCGAGCACGCCTAATGAGTGAATTGGGGATATCCCACTAGTGGGGAGCTGGGACTTACCGATCCACTCTCATGAGTGCCGACACCGTTTCTGGATCCAGCTTATTTCTTAGAGGTGTTTTATTCAACTTAAGCAGCGAAAATTGTCTTTCCGCTGCTGTTGATGAATGTGGCAGAGACATAAGTATCTGCATGAATGCTTGCAGCGCACTGAACATGGGGTTGTCACCAGCGTCAGTGAGCTTGCCAAGCTCACACCGAAATACCCCTGGTTCTTTTTTGACCATATCGCCCAGTGAATTGCGGATAACTGAGCTTCCGCCACTCTCTGTCGAGTTGGTCAATATCAAAACTTACGGTAGCGGAAAACCATGTGCAAATTCCTACCAAGCAATTGATACGGTCACTTACCGCTACCTTTGGGTCAATGCACTCCAGCTGAACTAAAAGCTCGTCACTGGAATCGATCCTTCTTATGATTTCCTCACACAGTTTTTGGTTGAACATGACACACTTATTTTTAACGAAAATCAGCTTGCGACTAAAATCCGCGTCTCCGCTCATTCTTTCACACAGTGCCAGAAACTTGGGCCCAAAGTAGGTGTTTTCTTAAGGTCTTAGATTGTTCGGAAACCGTAAATTTATTTTGAAGGGGTCTTTCTGTCTACAACTTCCTTTTTAATAAAGTTCTGCATAATTTCCTTCAATGTTTCCCGGACTTTCTTCAGAATTTGATGAATCCTGACACTTTCACTCTGAAACTCAAGGTTTAAATCGTTCACGGCAGGCAATATGTACCCCAGAAAGAGGTAAAAAAGACGAAGCTTTACATTTCTGAGTCCTTCATGAAGCTCACGGCGGTGGAAATGTTATCGGCGAGCATACTCTGAAAATTTTTTTTCAGAGTATGCTCGGCGACATGAACCTGTTTTGATGTTTTATATTGTTAGAGTCAATTGATAAACAAGATTTCTAAATGAGATGCATTTTTTTAAATCTTGTACTTTAGCTAATGAGTATTTTTGCTTTGTTGATGAATTAGCTGATATTTAGCTTTTATTACAATGTTTATTAACCAGCTGGTCTTTTGTAAATTAACTGGGAAAGAGTTGATGTAATTTAAATCATATAATGACTGTTTTTTTAATAATAGAATCGCTATGACGACAAATAATTGTTTATTAGTTTCTTTTATATAAACTAAAAGTATTTAAGATTCTGACATCTAATATAGCATTTAAGCTTGAGAGAACGACTTAGTTATAAGGTAACGTAACTCCTGTCAAGGCAAATGGTGCAATATTACAAAATATGGGTGGAAGGAAAATATTAATTGAATCCGCTAAAATTAGGTAATTAGGTAAACTTTTTTTTATAGAATGATCCAATCGGTGCCCCTGGCCGAATCATTCAAATAATAAGTATTAGTTCTAATTAGTGCCTAAACAGGATTGTCTACTGAGTTTTTGAAAGTTATTAAATTTTAAATGCTAAATCGAATGCTCCCTTTCCCAAAATTGAATGCTTCCACGTGGACTCTTTCACAGTGTAACAAATTTTCGAATCCTTTAGCTGCTTGTGACGCTGTTGATACTTTCAGGCTGACAACACTCCCTTTGACGTAGTATATCCCCTTTCTGCCAGAAGCTCTTTTGATATTTTTTGCAGGCAGATGATTTTCCCCTTACCAGAATCTCATATGTGATGAAATGGCTTGTTTTGTAGAAAAGCTTACCGCCCTCGGTGCATTGATATTCTTGTCTTCTTAAAATGACTGCAGATCAGGACCGCTTTATCTAATGGCTTGACTGCCTGAGTCCAAAATTTTCACGCTGACTGCCACACTGAACATGTACCTCTTGTGTGTCATATAGAATGGATGGAACCATTACTTCACTGAGTTTCTATATAAAAATTGCAAAATATGGGATGAAGAAAAATATTAATTGAATCTGATGAAATTAAGTAATATGGAAAAGTTTTTATTTTTAAAGGAAGAATGTTCCAATCGGTTCCGCTATTTGAATATAGGCTCAATCAAATGCATTATTTTTTTTTCAAGTGTTAATACAAAAAGTTTCTCAAATGTATTATGTCGTGCTTTGTGATTAAAAACACAAATTAATAGCATAACTACAATTTTGTTTCTAATTACATTAACAAGACTTAACTTTGAAATGAATTTTTCAAGTACTGCACATTATGTGACATTAAAAAACAGACTGACTTAAAATCACTTCACTACCCAGAATATAACATCGTGATAAGAATTTGAGAATTATTTTCACCTTCGACTATGATTATATGAACTCGGCGTTTTGTCACATACACTAAAAGTATTCTATCTTATTGCCACCACATTAAAAATTGAATTGTCATTGCTACTTCTGATTGCCTTTTTTGATTCAAGGTTGCAATGTCCCATCATGACAGATCTATTTCAAAAGCAAAAAGTGGTAATTTCCTAGTTTTTAATTCCGAAAGATATTGAATGTCTTCCTTTGGCATCTTTTTTTTTAGAATAAAGAAGAATTTTCATAATTTGAAAGTCTTGAATTGATGGAAGAGAAAAGGCAATTGTTTTATAACTAAGAAAGTATTCTTTTTGTAAGAGTTCTGAAGTGCTAATTTTGCAAGACTCTTCAGAAAGTTGTTTTGCAATACTTTTTCCACATTTCAGGTCCCGAAATAAAACACCAACTATTCTTTTAAATGGTTTCCTTCGCAGAACGTAATTTTTTGTCAATTCATGAAAAAGTTGGGTTATTACTCATTTCTTATTATATTATATATCTCCCTTCCAGCGGAACAATGATGTTCTCGTTAGTATGGAGTATGTAATATCTTTATTTGAATTTACTTTTTTGTATTATTATTCTTCTTATAATATTCTCTTTATGATGATTTCAGTATTCCCTGGCTTTTCTTTTTTTCAAACCCCTAAGATATTTCATTGGTATTATTTATTATCTAGTAATTTTAATACTACATATTTGTTTATATTTCTATACTGAATTTATATTAGCACAAGAAAACTATGAACAATAATGGTTAAATGTTGTAAACACCAAATACCAAATGTTATTATGAGAATTAAATACAATATTTTAAATGCATTATTTTATTTCATTATAATTGATTGTTAGACTAATCAATTGATTCAAGTATTCTAAGACAAGAAAAACTCAAATCAATATAGTAGAAAATTCAAACTGTTCGAATTATAATATACATTTCACTGTCTCTTATTTCCAAGGCATATTTAAACTATTTTGGTATCACTTAGTTGGTTTGTCTTCCTTTTTTTTTACATTGGTTCATTGCTTTATCCTTCACAGTCTACTTCATACGTTTTCGTTTCTCTATTCAACCTTTTTTACAATGTGTTTCTTAAAGTTAAGGTCTTCTTCAACATAAATACTGATTGTTTATAATTCAGTTTTCCGACTTAGTTACTTTTATTATTTAAATGATGAAACGCCATGAAAACGCCTTATGAAACGCCATTCTGGTGTTTTATTTATTCTTTTGTGGGGTTGGATTTTTGATGTTGAACCGACTATGGGGTGGGGGGGTGTAGACAGGATTAATGCTGAGGGTTAAGTTGCAGTAAAATCGGGACTACGATTTCTCATCCATCATATTAGGGATCGGTGGGTCTTGTTATGTTACCTTTGTCTTACCTAGGTAACCTTAAATCAAGGGACTAGAATTCGATCTAATTTGTTCCTTTAAGCTATTGATTCCCTTTAGGGAGCTCTTAGATGTCACGAGAATTATACTTAGGACCTGATGATATAAGCTAAGATAATATACTATAATTTTATTTCAGTACTTACCTACAATCTGATAGACAAATGAACTTCGACAAGCAATATGTGAAAAATGGCATAAGTTCGTCTGAATGCTAACTTTGCAATGCTCCTGAACTCTTAATCCCAGTATATATTTCGCACGAACCGGGCGTTTAGTTTGCTTGACCTGCCTCTATTGAGGATGTCAGGAATTGTTTTCATCTTACTTTTAATATGTTTTTTTTTAATGTAATTGTTATTTGACGTGTTTTTTTTCATGAAATTGTTATTGTTATTTCATGTTATTTGACATATAACTAACATCCGTTATGTGACTAGTATCTGTTAGTGAAATAAGTCAAAAACTTTGAGTCACGAAGTAGTCGGTTCTTAAAAATTCTTATTTTTATCATATTTTTTTTTTCATGTCATTTGGCTAATGAATTGAACACTTCTAAAAAATAGTGTTTTTTTACTATTTCGAAGTCGGTTTGCAAAGTAACAGTTTTCTTCAATCAGCGTAAATCTTTTCAGATTATAGTAGGAATTGTGGGGCTTTATGTCATACATCCCCATTCCTGCCTTAGAATGATGTCCTCATCATTGAGTAGTCTCCTATTTCTTTTAGATTAAGTTGATTAGATGGACACAAACAAAAGATATTGTATATATTTTACGTATCTTCATTTTTTCACCTTTATTATTGTTTCACGATTCCTATATTCTTCATTAACGTTATATGGTATTATTTTAAATCTTTATTTTTGTATTTTCCTTCACCATGGAACGGTTATTGATCCACATTTGTTGTACGATATTATTTTTGTCTTCCTTCACCCATAGCTATGATAAGTAAGATAATATTCAACGGCCATGCTAACGATACAATTTAACATTTCAACGTTTATATCCCTACACCTAAGATTAAAGTAATACACTTGAATATAATAACGGATATATGCTGTGAATACCAAGTTTCAATTGTTTTTATTTAAGTTGTATTTAGTGTTCTCATCAAGAACGAGTTTCGCTTAATTATCTTTTCATTTAATTCAAGGTATTCAAATATAACATTAGTACATAACGGTTAGATTAAATTAATATCAACACAGGTAAAAGAATTGTCAGTTTCGTAGTAATCTGAAATTAACAACTGGCATGTTTTAGTCGTAATTTTTCACTAAGTTTATCCTGAATTTGGTTTTACATTTTTGTCACAATTTTTTTTTCTCTAATTTACCCATTTCACTCTTTGATTTGATCAAATACTGTTCTTCATCGTAAATATAAGTTTTTTGTTCCTAATTTTCCCACTTTAACTTCATTCGTTAAAGTTTGTAATATTCCATATAATAAGATAATTTTCCAACTAGTTTGTTTCAATTCTTATCTTTGAAAGTTTGATTCAGAAAGCTATTAAGACCTTACTTGGATGGGGTGTTTCATAAGTTACAATGTTGAGGCTTACGTTCAGCATTTCTGAACTTCTTGTTTGTTGATGATGTTGTTATTTGATGGTCTTGCGTCTTCTTACAGCTGGAGCTGCAGGTAATCTGTAGGTTTGGTCTTGGTTCTAATCGGTGCACCATGGTTTGTATGGTGGATGTCTAGTTTTGTTGCTTTTGCGAGCTACTGCTTCAGGTTCTGTCTGCATACATGGGGTTGGTTTTTGCATACATAGGGTCGGTATTAGTTCTTGCATTCATTTCTGCTGATGAATAGGTGAGGAATTGATTTTCGGCTGAGGTCTGCTTTGTCTAGTTGGCTTCTCATTAAAGATGGGGGAAGGATAATTGTTATAGTAATAATAGGTATTCAAATATAACATTAGTACATAACGGTTAGATTAAATTAATATCAACACAGGTAAAAGAAATGTCAGTTTCGTAGTAATCTGAAATTAACAACTGGCATGTTTTAGTCGTAATTTTTCACTAAGTTTATCCTGAATTTGGTTTTACATTTTTGTCCCATTTTTTTTCTCTAATTTACCCATTTCACTCTTTGATTTGATCAAATACTGTTCTTCATCGTAAATATAAGTTTTTTGTTCCTAATTTTCCCACTTTAACTTCATTCGTTAAAGTTTGTAATATTCCATATAATAAGATAATTTTCTAACTAGTTTGTTTCAATTCTTATCTTTGAAAGTTTGATTCAGAAAGCTATTAAGACCTTACTTGGATGGGGTGTTTCATAAGTTACAATGTTGAGGCTTACGTTCAGCATTTCCGAACTTCTTGTTTGTTGATGATGTTGTTATTTGATGGTCTTGCGTCTTCTTACAGCTGGAGCTGCAGGTAATCTGTAGGTTTGGTCTTGGTTCTAATCGGTGCACCATGGTTTGTATGGTGGATGTCTAGTTTTGTTGCTTTTGCGACCTACTGCTTCAGGTTCTGTCTGCATACATGGGGTTGGTTTTTGCATACATAGGGTCGGTATTAGTTCTTGCATTCATTTCTACTGATGAATAGGTGAGGAATAGATTTTCGGCTGAGGTCTGCTTTGTCTTGTTGGCTTCTCATTAAAGATGGGGGAAGGATAATTGTTATAGTAATTATTTGCTGAAATATTCGTATTGGCTGGGATTATCGAGGTGTTATCTTTGGTGGTGATCAATGTGAGTGGGAAACATTAATCGTGCTGCTCCTTGGGTATGCTTCGGAGGTTGATAAATCATGACAATAGGTGTTTCTTGTTATTCTATTTTGACTGTAGTGAGTGGTTGGTTGCTTTCATAGTATGCCGGTTCCTGTAATAAAAATTTCTATGCAGAATCCGATATTCTACAATAGGTAAATTTGCACCTGAAGTACGTAAAATTATTGTAACATAATTGTAAATATATAATGAGCAATACTTCAAGCATTTATACTTCACTATTAGTTACACTGTCGTGGTGGGAGAAAATACAAGAATAAAATTCTATAAAATGGCTAGCTTCTTGGTTAACATTAGAGGTCTGATTTTACATATAATATATGTGGCTTTTTTATTGCCAATGTATGGCTGCGCCAAACAAATGAAGTAACAATTCATTGTGTCATAGCCGCCCAACTGTACATTAGCAATATTTAGTTGAAATAGGAACTTGACATTATCATATACAAGAAACAACCTCTTAACTCTTTTACTGCAGTATCATCCATGTTTCTGTGGCTTAGATATCTTCAGGGGCAGTAGGGTTTAACTGATGCATCTCTTGTGCGTCCATTATTTTATGTTTTGTTCATTTTCTTCGTAGTTTTAAGAGATTTTCATAGTTCAATGTTAGCAGTGTTCTTATTGTCAGCGAAATTAGAAATACAATTCCGGGGGAGACAGCATGACATGAGTCGCTGCTACATCAAGACTGACCTCCTAGACATTCGCTCTAACCAGATATATTCTTCCGAATTTTCCTTGGGGTATATGGCCTGTTTTACTATTGGACTAGATAACTCTAAGATACCGCCTTGCATCTTCCCTTTGGGAAGAAGGCTTTCAACGCCTGGGTTGCAATTGGACTTAATTAATGGCTTATACTTAAATCTTTAACTTCAGAGCCTGCATAGTTTGTTACTACAGAAACGGGATCCAGGAATTTTTCCTGTCTAATAAAGTATTATTTTATATACTTTTTCTTGACAACTTTTCTCGTCGCTTTAAAACAGACTATTATTTATTGCAATCGAACGTAGTTTCAGACAATAAAAAAGATACATACTCTCTTTAAATAAAATAACATTGTTCCTTTAATAGCTACCCTTATTCACATGAGTGAACTTCTTTCATTCGTTGCAAGTCATAAAATTCTACTGACGACACTAGACATGTATTACATTTGTAATACATTATTGGCTATTTTTATTCACATGAGCGAACATTCTTTCGTTAGTGGCAAGTCACAAAATTCTAACAGACGACATTTATGACTTCTGGGGGTTTCATAATTAGGCTAATTGTGATAATAGTTCAGGACAATTATTTTGCCTTATATATGTACTTTTTCGCTTCTTATGGGAATAGCTGTGATTGGGTTTATATAAAATGCTATAAATATTTTCTTAATAAAAAAGAAAGAAGGTTTGTAATTTTGATTTTCGATCACGCTACATATTACCCTTTCCATCGTTCAATGATGTCCCTACTATTGTTCCCATTATCGGTCTTCTTTTCTTTTTGATTTTAGATTATGCTTCGTTATTACAAATTTTACTGATTCAATAATACAAGTCGTGTATGTTATGAACTTTACAAACTCCTGACTGCTTCGTGGTACTTATGTTTGTGATATATTACTTGAAGTCCCTTCACCATAACGAATTTCTTCTAATGAATAAATTGCTATCGATTACATAACTGAATTTCTAATTATTCTTTTCCTTCACCTAATACTAAAAGATACCTTCACCTGACGCAAAATATGTATATAGGATATGATAGTCATTCTAATGATTGAAAATGTGCTCTCCTTTTATCAATACTAAAATTATACCTTCACAGGATATGATAGTAATCTTACATAACTGTAAATATGAGTAGGAACCTATCAGGAGGTCCGAGGCGAACACCGTGGTGCCATCTATAATCAAGTCTAACGCTGACAGGACATAATTTGTTCATGGATTATTGATCCACTAACGGGCCAATGACACCTTTTTCAAGGTCAATCAGGGGGTGTTTCTAAGCCTATTGACTCCGGGACGAAGTTTGCACATGCGCACTGAATACTAACGGGGCAATGTATTGATCGACTCTAATGGGACAGGGTCAATGACACCTCTTTCAAGGTCAATTTGTTTGTTGTTTTCTTGGATGTCAACATAAGTTCACGACAACAATTGCTGGATTATTGATCTATTCTAACGGGACAAGATCACGTGTCTCTTTCAAGGTCAATCTGTGTCTTTTTTCCGAGTCTATTGATCCACTAACGGGACAAGATCATGTATCTCTTGCTAAGCCAATCAGGGAGTCGGAAATATTAGCGGGACAGGATTGCAGAGAATATAAGGGAAGGATTTTTGATATAGTTTTTATTAGTGTGTGAATAGAAGCTCACTAAGTCTATAGTTAGCAGTGTGATAACATGAGTGAACAAATTGAGTTGGTAATATCCTTTTATTGCAACTGTTCTATATGTAAAGGACATTGTCATGATTTTGAACATTCTCATGAACCTACTACACGTTTAGCCAATGTAGACGTAGGGATAGAGGAGAAAAATCCGGAGAAAATAAGGAGAAAAATCATACATGATATGGAGAGAAATTTATGCAGATTGCAAGCAAACTCGCATAAAACAAGGTTTGATATGAAAGAAAAGGAAGACCAAAAGAAGAGACTGGGAAGAGAGGGCTTTCTCTACAGAGATACCTCAAAATATAGTATAAAAAACAATGATGAAAACTCGAAGAAAAACGTGCATAGTGCAAGATATAGCAATGCATATTATAATGAATATGATCTAAGAGAAGGGGAAAAGTGGCCCTTTAAGGGACAACATAGGAGTTTATTAAATGGAATGGATTTTAAACATCAAAAATCGCTCTGGAAGAGTTCTCATATACCATTTTACAATAAATCTCATTATTGATTTGATTGATAAGTTATGTGTCGTAACCTTGCCATAAATTTGTTTGTACTATATTAATTTTATCCTACTCGATAAGCCTAGAGTACGAATACCAACAGTGACTTCTGTTCATGAATAGTTCAGATTGAATAGATCCCCCTATAGAATCAATCCTCAGTCAATTTTTCTATCAAAGATAAAAAATAAATCATTCTTCTAATCTTTATTCCTTTGATATATCAATATTTATAATAGTTTTTATATACACAATCTCGGGTTCAATTACTTGAACCTCATCTTCTTCAATTACCATTATATCCAGTAGAGGGGGCGGTATACGTACAATCTCGGGTTCAATTACTTGAACCCCGTCTTCTTCAATTCCCATTATATCTAGCAAAGGGGGTATCTCCTCAAATAAATCCTCTCGTATTCTTATGGGCAAACTAACAGCCAACCGCTCATCGTCCTCTATACAGAGTCGGCCCGAAGGTCCCTGCCGCACCAAATCCTCAGATGTATATGATAGTCCATCATCTGTATAATGGACTTCTACCACGTCGTCATCATTATCTGTACTATCTATCTCAGGTTTACACAACAGAAGATCCTCACTTTCCGTGAGCTCCCACTCGTTCCATATATCCTAAAAAGGTTGAGAACGCAATGATTAAAAAAGCTCAGTTGGATGGTGTGGTCTTCTTGAATATACTGAGGGGTGTTCTATAAATGTAATAAGCAGGGTTACTTAATATTTTTCATTATTTCCATAATTTTCATGTCTAAAATTCATCAATTAGCCAGATATGTTTTTTTTATTTATTATTACGTACGGAACGAGATTTAATTTCTTTGATAAAAACCTCTATGAGATTTAATGTCTATGATAAAACCTGGGAAAAACCATCCAAAAACTAAGTTTTTCAAAGAAAAGTAAAGAGCTGCTACTTTAAATCAAAGATTTGCAAAAATAAAGTCGAATAATTGCTTAAACGTAAATTTTCTGTAAACATACTTCTAATGATATATTTGTTAGAGTGGTAGAATCCTTTTTTCCACAAAGGACATTTTTCAACCAAAAGTAAAGAGCTGCTACATTAAATCAAAGATATAACCGTCCAGGCCTAAATTTCAATCATCTTAAAACACATATAAAAAAAGAACACTAGTTCAACGTATGATAAAAGAAAAAATAAAATTTTTTAACTATTAGCTACGTTTGATATTTATTCAGAATAATAATGGAGGGGTTGCACCCCTCACACCTTTCGTTGAAATTGCATTAATTTTGATTATTTACTTCATATATTATTTATTCAGAATATTAATGGGGAGCACCCCTTTCCCCCCAAGTCCTCTTTATTACTCACCTGAGTAAATACACACGTGTGCATTTTCAGTTTTTTTCACTAGGTAGCTTATAACCGTATAGGCCTAAATTTCAATCATCGATTTAATAAACTATAATATAAGTTTCAGAATATCTATTTGCACTTACGTCAAAAATCACAGCTAGGTCGGTAGAAACTGTCCTGTCTTGAAGGGGTGCGTATTGGATTACACTATCCGTCCTGTCTTGAAGGGTTGCGTATTGAATTACACTATCCCTCATGGAATTCATAATTTCGGCATCCACCTTCGAGTGCTTTTGGGTTGTTGTTGTTGTATCAGTGTCCTGGAATCAAAAAATAATTTCAGTCAAAAAAAAGAAGGTCACTTCAACGTTTGATATTTATTCAGAATATTAATGGTGTGGTTGCACCCCTCACACCCCCTCAAAGCCCGCTCCAAATACATTAACGATATTGTTTGTATTTAAAGGATACATTTTGTTCAATTATAGTCTTAAAAAACGAGATATTTCTGTAATGTACATAAGAAGCATTTAGACCCAAATAGCCTATATGCTTGTATGGAATGCCATAAAACATATGTTTAAATACGATAAATGAAAAAAAAATATAATTTTGATTATTTACTTCATATATTATTTATTCAGAATATTAATGGAGGGCACCCCCTTCCCTCAACTCCTCTTTTTTTCAACAATAATTAACATCTTGAGTAAATACACACGCACACATACAAGCAGCTGATTATAAATTATTAGGCGAGTAAACGATGATCGTCTCATTAAGTTTGCTTAATTAAGACTGCAAATGAAATATGAACAAAATTTCACGAGAAGCGGCTAAGAATCATTTTACTCAAAATACCTAAACAAAACAGATATGAGACTAGCGAAAAATATGCAGTCCCCCTGTCAACCAGAACATCAATATGACAGATAGTCATAGACCAAGTGCTTTAAGCAATCCCAGATTTGAATATCATCAGACGCTGATTGTTACAATCCTGGTATCTGATACAAGCATATTTACATGCAAGTTTAATAGCAGGGTGTTCCAAAAGAAACAGTGCAGTACGAATATGCTAATAACCCAAAGAAACAAAACTCACATAAACATACTATATATTGCAAATGTTCACAAATCTAATACCTTATCAACTAAAGTACGATTGAGGATTGACTCGTGCAGTAATATATGATCTGCAATAACTGTTGAAAGTGTGCACCATTCACCTGCAGACATAAACGAGCGTGACGCTGTATGTTTTGAAAAACACGTCCAAGTTCATCAGGTTTGATGTTTTGAATAACACTTGCTATTTTCTGCTTCAGTTCATCCGTAGTTCGAGGATTGTCTGCATACACTGAGCCTTTCAATTTGCCCCACAAATAAAAGTTTAGAGGTGTTAAATCCGGTGATCGAGGTGGCCACAAACCACGAGAGATCACACGATCCCCAAAGACGTCACCAACTGCAGCCATACTGACACGAGCCGTATGTGCAGTTGCACCATCTTGCTGGAACCAGCCTTGTTGCTTTTATTGCTCCGTCAGTTGATCAAAAAATGGCTCCAGGATATTATGAATGTAACAATCAGATGTGATGGTGTTTTCAAAAAAGATAGGTCCAATTATACGCCGCCTTGACAAAGCACACCAAACACCAACTTTTTGATCGTGTAGTGGCTTCTGAAACAGAGCATGAGAATTTATTGTAGACCACACTCTAAAGTTCTGACTGTTCATGTACCCGGACAAATGGAACCATGCTTCATCACTGAAGAATGTATGATTTAAAATGTTTTCACCTTTCTCTAGAATAAAATTTTCAAACCACCGACAGAAGAGTACGCGTTTTTCTGAATCCTGAGGCTTCAGTTCATGAACAACATGCACTTTATATGGAAAGAATTTAAGTTGATGCACTGCTCGGTAATTTGATGTTAGAGATATCCTAGTTTCTTGAGACAAACGCCTCAAAGACTTTCGTGGGCTCCTCTGAAGTTTGTTGGTAACATTCTGTAATACTGTATCTGTAACGACTTTTGGGCGCCCACTTTTTGGTTTGTCTTGAACACTTCCAGTTTCTTTGAAACTGGAAGTGTTCAAGTTAAAACCTATGTGTTGGAAGTGTTGAAACCTGTGCAACAAAGCGGAAACACAATTTTGATGCGGCAAACGTCCTGCACCAAATTTTTCTTGAAATGGCTCTTGCACTTCTTTTGTGAATTTGCCACCATCTCGGAGAACATTTTCAACAATAAATATCCTTTCTTGTAAGGTAAGCACCATTTTCAAAGGGTCCCGGAAACAAAAGAATATTTAATACCTAAAATTAGATATCTAAATTATCTAAATATAATATTTAAAATCTTTTGGGAAAACATTTTCAACTACATTTAAACAGTTTAAATGTATAAATATCCTTTCTTGTGTTCAGTGCACTGTTTATTTGGAACACCCTGTATAAGTCAATGCTGACTTAATGACGAGACAAAATGGATTTCTTTTTATTCTAATACAAGAAAAATTTACTCACCAGAAACTCGCTTAGAACTCTCCATATCACTATCAATGCAAATGATAGATATAATGAAACAGTTATTCAAACTGTACAAAATTCTAATTTGGATCTCTATTTTATAGTCGAAAAACCGAATATATTAACCCATAACCAAGACGAACAGGTTTTTTTTCTATTTTGGGCGGGATAATGAACTTACCTTAACAGGCGTGCAGATCGTATATATTATGAAGTAGTAATCTGACTAACACGACTGACGAGTCAGAAACCCGTCTCCCATAGCATATACCAGTAGTCATATTATGCAATCACTCATAGAATCATACGTGACTGCCCCCTGGTAAGGTGTGACTGTCCTTGGTAAGTCAATGTACCGGTTAAACTGCACTATATTCATGCCTCAGGCTTCTGTAATTCCATGTGTAATTCGCGTAGCAATATAAGACACTACTCCCCCCCTGAACCAAGAATCCTGGATACGGCCTTGCCTATACCTCCTAAAAAATCTGGAAAAGGAAATAAAAATAAGTCATCATGTAAATCGCCGGATCAAAGAGCCAATTTTCGGCTCTAGGCAAAGAGTTGGCCTTCGCAGACTCTTTGCTAAGCCTTCCTTGCGGGATCAACTAAAGCTTAAGGTCCAGCAATGACAATAATTAATGTCTTACCAATCATGTATGTGAAATTGACTTCAAAGAAATATCTCATTAGTGTCTGAACGAGTATATCCTAAATTCCTATATGCAGTTAAAACAACCTACCGCAATAATTCAGGGTTTGCCGAATTTGCTCGTCAGTAAATGTGACTCCTTGCTTATTTGCTCTTGTAACTGGAGGAGGGATAAACCAGTCAGCTTCTTTGTAGCCTGGAAAAGTAGTGTTAATATTAGAAACTAAAGATTAGTAACAGTGAAAAAAGTAGCAAAGAGGTGAAGCCATCTGTGATCTGAGTGGCAATCAATTTAAAAGTATCAAAATCACTATAATAAGCTTACCAGTTGCAGAGGAAGTAATGCCACATGGTGGCACATTCGCTCCTGAAAAGTCACATAGTCCATAGAAGATTGATGGTTAACATTTATCTTAAGTCTTGATTTAACTAAGGTCATTCAATTGATTTTTCATGAAATCTTGTTAGGTAATGCATTACTGCGCATCAGCTATTATGAAGGAGGGGTGGTGGTTCATCATGTAGGCAGGGAAGAGGAGTAAGACACCTAGAAAAGCGCGTTCCAATGTCTAAATTGTTCAGCTCTGTATGAGTCTTAAGATAGTATCGAAAGGGGTATGGGGGAGCGGGGGCGGGGGATAGGAATTAATCTCTCATCTCCTTTCATTTAAACTAATCCTGAATGAGAGTTTCTGCAGGGTGGTGCTTCCCTTCTTATTGCAGAAAACTGTTTTCGACATTTAGTTTAAAGCTCCATTTAAATAAATTGATTTGCTTCATATTTCATAAAATTATATATAATGATGTATAAGTGCACATCAGCTATTATGGAGGAGAACGGTGGAGAGGACATTTTTTAGAGGAGGAAAGATACCTCAAAGAGTGCCTTTGAATGCGTAAATAGGCTATTTACTAACTCTGGTCAGGGGCAGATCCAAGATTTTTTTTAGGGGGGGGGGATAGGTTTATCCGATAAACTTGCGTCAGGAGCAAGTTTTATTAACGCATTCTTGCGTTAACTAAGTAAATTACTCTACTTTACACTACGTTAGGGGGGTCAAGCCCCCCCTTGCTCCCTGGATCCGCAACTGAATCTGATTGAGCCATCAGATAAATATAGAATGAGTTTTGGGGAAGAAGTGGGAGAGGTGGAAATTCATATCTAATCCCTCTTGATTCTAAGGAATATGTTTAGTATACGCCTTTATTATTGGCGCTTGGAGGGGATTCTAAGTAATATGTTTGGTATACGCCTTTATTATTGGCGCTTGGAGGGGAGCTTCGGCCATGTAGAAGATCAAAGTTCACGTAAATTTTTCATCTATACAGACAATAATCCCCTCCATAAGCGAATTAAATGGATCCCCTAAAGTTGCAGTGTAGACAACTATTGTATTTAATATCGAATTTGACCACTGGAAGTCTGGAAATGTCGTAAATAGTGTATTGTTACCCTCTTGTATATTATTACCAACCCCTCCCCCGCATTGTTCAACAATAGGGCTATGGGAAACCATTTCAGTTGTTTGAACTATGTTCATGTAATCTGAAGGGGGATGGGTTCCCCGTTAATTCCTGTGTAAAATCCTCTAAAAGTTGCATAGTGTTTGGACTTAGCAAGTTCCCCTGCTCAACTGTGCTACTATATACATTAAAATAATTACTTAAAAAATCATCGATATTGTCAAGTATTTCATTAACGATACCATGTCATTCACTGATTGGTGAATTGTTGCGCAACTCCATAGATGTGTCTTTTTCTTCCCGAACTGTGGAAGAGGGTGGAAATGAAGAATATGGAACCAATGCAATCTATAAAAGAAAATGCCTTATTTTCAAAGTGTCTAAATCACTCTGTTTTTAAAATTGGATTATCATTTACATGTGCTTCGTAGCATTTGGTTAATTCACTGCTTCATATATCTTGGTGGAAAGTTCCACCTTAATATAAGATATTTACAATCTAAAACAGGATATAGTAGGTTTTGATTTTGTTCAAACAATACCTCCGAAAAAAATTTCATATTAATATTCTTTATTTGGTTTGGAAAAAAACAAGATTTGAAGTGGATAGCCATCTCCTATCATGATGCACAAACCGTTCCAATAGAAAGTTGTTTTTTAAGAAATTTGAGGAGGCAAGATTAACCTTTCGTTTATATGACAATAGAAATTACATTGCCCTACTATTACAAGAATATAGTGCCTTTTTTGGGTTCACTAACCGAATGTAGCATGGTTAGTGCATGTACTTGACATGAATCAAAGGGAGAACATTATATTTCCTTTGGGAGAAAAAATCTTTTAAAATCTCTGACATACTTTTGCTGTGTTGAAAAATGGCGAAAAGAAAGGCCTAAAAAAGTTGGAAGAAATAGATAGATATTTCTATAACCAGGTAGAAACTAGAGGCAAAATGCTTACATTTCCAAATTCCGGCTGCACTTCGGTGTCGGATGGTCCTGCTAGCGCGTGTTGGAGGGCAACCTCATCATCTTGTGTAGGTGGTGCTGCGGCATTGAAAGCATCCATCCACTCTCTTCTTGGTTTTCGGCTTGGTTGTATTGTTGCCTGCGCAGATGAAACTTGGGCAGGCAGTGTAGAGCTGGAGGGCCTCGGACAGCGGCCATATTGTACAACATATTGTATACATATTGTATGACGCCCTCACAGTGGTTTTATCTAGAACCTTAGCCCTCTTTTCAGGAGGAGAAGGAGGAGGAGAGCATTTTTCGGAATCATCCTTAAAAAAGAAGACAAATTTAGTATAAAATAACGACTCCCCTTTTTACCGAAGAAAAAATAGTACCCCCGCTCCTAACCAGAATTTATTGTCAGGCATAATTTTGTCTAGAAAGCATTTGTCTCAAAGAAGCCCCTGCCCCTTTTTCAGTAAAGCAAAAAGTAAAAATTTGCGACATTTAGATATGCTCCTATTTTTACCATTTAGAAAAAAATTAAAAAAAAACTATCATTATTCTTTAGGAACAACAGCTGCATCAAATCCAGGCCAATGATTTAAATCTAGATCTCAAAATAGCAAGTCATAAATATGGTATAATTAAAAGCTAACCAAACACTAAACTTCAGGGTTATATATATATATATATATATATATATATATATATATATATATATATATATATATATATATATATATATATATATATATATATATATATATATATATATATATACTATATATATATATATATATATATATATATATATATATATATATATATATATATATATATATATATATATATATATATATATATATATATATATATATATATATATATATATATATATATATATATATTTTTTTTTTTTTTTTTTTTTTTTTTTTTTTTTTTTTTTTTTTTTTTTTTTTTTTTTTTTTTTTTTTTTTTTTTTTTTTTTTTTTTTTTTTTTTTTTTTTTTTTTTTTTTTTATATATATATATATATATATATATATGTTTGGGATGGGATTTAAATGATTTAATCTAGATCTCAAAATAACCAGTCATAAATATGGTATAATTAAAAGCTAACCAAACGCTAAACTTCAGGGTTATATATATATATATATATATATATATATATATATATATATATATATATATATATATATATATATATATATAATATATATATATATATATATATATATATATATATATATATATATATATATATATATATATATATATATATATACATATATGTATATATATATATATATATATATATATATATATATTTATATATATATATATATATATATATATATATATATATATATATATATATATATATATATATATATATATATATATATATATATATATATATATATATATATATATATATATATATATATATATATATATATATATATATATATGTGTGTTTGGGATGGGAATGCGAGTTCATTCATAGCAGACCTGTTTTTAAGTCAATTAGAATACGAATATAGGATAAATAAAAATAGCCCAAGCAATGTAAAATATAACCTTTCAAATAATAAAAGATACCTGGACGATCTCTTAGTAATAAATTGCGCAGAGTTTATTGAGATTTCAAAAAATATTTATCCACAAAAGTTAATTCTTGAGCCTAGCTATGGGATGGGACACTCCGACCATTTCTTAGATTTAAATATTAATATTTCAAATAATAATAAATTAGTTTTTTAATTATATAATAAAACGGATGATTTTAATTTTGAAGTAATTAATTTTCCATTCCTTGAAAGACATTCAAATATTACTTATTTGGCTTGTTATTCCCAATTATCAAGGTATGCAAAAAAATGCAGTAATTACACATATTTTAAAAATAGATTTAAAAAGCTCAATGAAAAACTGATCTTGAGGTCTTTGTGCCAGAAATATTAGTTGGCAATTCAAAAAATTTAGTTTTATGTATCATGAACTTTTAGGTAAATATATAAAAAAATTATAAAGAAATACTGAATGATATTTTAATATAATTTCTCTTGCACTTTTCTTTTTGGAATTTTGAGTTTGTAGATGGTTTTCAAACAAGCTTGAGGATCTTTAAATTGGTAATTGGTTCCAGATACCAATAAAAGACACATCTGGAACATGTCTTCATTTGTTCCAGAATGGTCTCTGTCAGTGACCTCTGGGATGTTATTAAGGAAACATTGAAACACTTTTTATATGTAATTTTTAATAGCTTGACTAGTATGCATGTATTTCACAAGTTGTACCTGACATAGGGATACCATATAGATCTTATGGTAGAGGCTCCACCGTGCCGGGTAAACAAAGTAAAGCCTCGAAACCCATTAAGGCAGGTGGTATTTCTTCTGATGAGCCCTAAAGAGAAGGTTCTACTTGGAAATATTTTGCTAGATTGAAATTGCTTTTGCTTGTAAATTTACAACGACTTAAATTTAGTGATAACGACTTTGCATTGATTTGGACATTCCTATTTTGCTAATGGTTCGGTTATACTGTTTGGTCCTAGGTAGTCGGATAGATCGGTAAGGTGAAAGCCTCGTTCAAGTGCACATTTAGCTCAAGTGCTGGATTAGGACGACAGTTTTTTTTTTTTTTTTTTTTTTTTTATTTTTTTTTGCCAAATAATTACCTCTTAAACATAATATGAATCCAGGTTGGATCTAGTGCTGGTGGAGGAATCATCAAAAATTCCTCCCCGACGGACCTTAACCCTGGTCCAGGTTTTACCTGAAATTGATGATTATTTGGCGAATTTATCACTTATTTTAAAAGGGTAGTATTAAGAAAAAGTTCTATTTAGGGTAGTTTTTTTTTTGTATCATTAGTTAGAGTAACCTTATTAATTGTGGACTTTTGGCTTGGCTTTTGGAGATGTTTTGGATTTGTTTATAGTTTGGCGTTTTGGCTTTATTTGATTTCTGATTTTATATTGTATAATATTGGTAAGGTTAATATTCAAAGGGGTCTGCTGAATATTAGTAAGTGTAATGGTCGTTGTTTTATTTGTCAAGATCACTTCATCCCTCGAAATTATGTTAAAAGCACTTTATATAATAAAAAGTTTCAATGTTTATGAACTGGATCGGAAAATTTCAAAACAAATAATATTATATACTTACTAGAATGTAAAAATTGTCAATTACAATACGTGGGGGAAACAATTAACAACATATATAAGACACTTTCGGGACATAAAACTACAATTACTAAAGAAAACACTAAAAATTATCTAGTTCAACATTGTAGTAATGGTACTTTCTCAATATCTAATCTACCTAATACAATTTTAGAAAATCTGGACCTAGAAAACTTTACTAAAGAAGAAAAAAAATATAAATTACGCAGACAAGAAGAGTATTGGATCCATGATCTGGATACCGCTTATCCTTTTGGGCTAAATGATCGAGTTGCTAAATACGGAGACATTTTGACTGTAGTTGCTAACTGTATTAATGGCTTAACTGAGCCCCCTTCTTTTAATTGTTCCACTAAAAATAAAAACTGACCAAAATGACAAAGAAAAAATAACAAAAAAAATGATTTATATTTAAATGCATTTTCAATCTATTTAGGTAACATATTTGATATTAATGGAATATCTAGTGTAATAAAATCTTTAAATGATTTATCAAGGAGTAATTTAATAAAAGTATTCTAGATTGCAAAAAATAATACAGCATGCAACTCGAAATCTAAACTAATTTATGATGCAGTTTGCATTTTAGCTACATCAAAATTTATTTCAAAATATAATAAATCCGATAAAATTATAAATAAGGATAATAGATTATATTTGTCTATTAATTTTGGTTCTAAACAAACAGAAGATATTAATTTGCCAAGAATCTCAAACCAGCGGAGAGTAAGGAATGCCCTTCCATGTAATTTGGTGTATAATGGTAGTCCAATTTTAACATAAATTTGCAAAAAAAATTGGTCAAATGATCTTTAACTATAATTCAATACTTAAAAAACTGGGCAAGGAGAGTAATTGAAAACTGGTTTTTTATTGCGAGCAACTTTTAACGTATGTCGATCAAACTTATAAGCATATTGTAACGGGGGATTTGTCCATTATAGAGCATCGTAATCTTCAAAATATATTGAAAATGGGTGCTAAGTTCCGTCTTTCTTACCGCATAAGGCCAGCAGATATTCTTAGGAGATTAAAGAATAATTTAAACTTATTTATTGATAATTGGTGCAAGAAGGAGAAAATTACTGAAGATAGATTTCAGAACTGGATAAATTTGATTCTGACTTGTGTAAGAAATAACATGTATAGAATTAATTAAACAGTTTCTGTGACAAAGTCAATATTTTTTAATGCCAATATGAAACAAGCAATTGCTCATATACAGAATGAATTTATAATTGTACCAGTTGATAAAGCTAGTAATAATTTTGCCATAATTTGTCAAAAACTCTATTGTGATATTTTATCAAAAGATTTACAAACAATAAATACATACGAAAAGGCCAATATGGAGGATAAGAGTTAATTGAAAATATAGAAGAAAGAATGTTGAAAAAAATTAAATATTAAACTAAATGATAATAATAAACAGTTTGCTTTCTTATATTGGAAGATAAAATTTCATAAGAATCCACAAAACCACGTTTTATTGCTGGGGCAGCAATGTGTCCAACCAGAATTGCGGCTACTGATCTATCTTTAATCTTAGGAGAAATTAGAAATATATTTAAAGCATATTGCTCCGGAATTAAAAAATTTTCTAACTTTAACCCATATTGGAGCGTTAATAACTCGTTACAAGTGATAGATTTTTTGGCGAATGTTTCAGCTAAAAGAGTCAATTCATTTTATTTTACTAATCTGTATAAAAATTTTTCAATAAAATTAGTATTCGAAAAATTCAAAATTGTGATAAATAAATATTTTATTTTTTCTAATATAGGATTTTTGAAAATTGCTACTTTTAATAAAAATGCCCGATTGACAAATTTCTTTAGTAGTACTATTAATTCAAGATGTTATAGCTTGGATATGGTATGCGATTTATTGGAATTTGTTCTATTTAATACATTTATAAGATTTAATGGGAATTTATATAAACAAACTGTAGGTATTCCTATGGGTGGGAATGCGAGTCCATTCATAGCAGACCTGTTTTTAAGTCAATTAGAATACGAATATATGATAAATAAAAATAGCCCAAGCAATGTAAAATATAACCTTTCAAATAATAAAAGATATCTAGACGATCTCTTAGTAATAAATTGTGCAGAGTTTATTGAGATTTCAAAAAATATTTATTCAAAAGAGTTAATTCTTGAGCCTAGCTATGGGATGGGACACTCCGACCATTTCTTAGATTTAAATATTAATATTTCAAATAATAATAAATTAGTTTTTAAATTATATAATAAAACGGGATGATTTTAATTTTGAAGTAATTAATTTTCCATTCCTTGAAAGTAATATACATTCAAATATTACTTATTCAGCTTATTATTCCCAATTATTTAGTTATGCAAAAATATGCAGTAATTACACAGATTTAAAAAATAGATGTAAAAAGCTGAGCGAAAAACTGATCTTAAGAAGTTTTTCTGCCAAAAAAATTAGTTGGCAATTCAAAAAAATTAGTTTTATGTATCATGAACTTGTAGGTAAATATACAAAAAACTGGAAAGAAATACTGAATGATATTTTAATATAATTTCTCTTTCGCTTTTCTTTTTTTGAAGTTTGAGTTTGTAGTGGTTTTCAAACAAGCTTGAGGATCTTTAAATTGGTAATTGGTTCCAGATACCAATAAAAGCTACATCTGGACATGTCTTCATTTGTTCCAGAATGGTCTCTGTCAGTGACCTCTGGGATTTTATTAAGGAAACATTGAAACACTTTTTGTGTGCAATTTTTAATAGCTTGACTAGTATGCATGTATTTCACAGGTTTTAGATGACATAGGGTTACCATATAGATCTTATGGTAGAGGCTCCACCGTGCCGGGTAAAGAATGTAAAGCCTCGAAACCCGTTAAGGCAGGTGGTATTTCTTCTGATTGATTTTTTTTTTTTTTTTGCCAAGTAATTTCTCTTACATATATATATATATATATATATATATATATATATATATATATATATATATATATATATATATATATATATATATATATATATATATATATATATATATATATATATATATATATATATATATATATATATATATATATATATATATATATATATATATATATATATATATATATATATATATATATATATATATATATATATATATATATATATATATATATATATATATATATATATATATATAGGAAAGGCTACATTGGTTTTCTTGTCAAAAGGGGGTACATGTCAGTACAATGAATCCATCCCCTTGTAGTTGACACGAAGAAACAGTTTGTTTTCACCTTACAATGAAGCTGTTAGAAACGATGCATTGCCCCTTCCCCCCCCCCTCCCCCATATAAACACTTGAGTACTCAAAATACAAAACAAATACTATATGAAATTATTTATCATAACTGTCACCTCTCCCCCTTGCAATTTATAAGATTTACTGTATCGCTAATTTGACTGGAAAAAGAATCTTTTTCGTGAAACCACCGTAATGCATAATTCCCTGGTTTCGTAGATACCGGATGACCGTTGACAGGATGCAATAATTACCCCTATTTAAATCTTTACGGAACTGATAAAAGTTAGGTTGACGGCTTAAATGGAATCAGCATATTAATAGCTAAGGGTTGGCAGAAGTCAGTTGACACTTTTAGCTAGAAATATAGAAAGCATGAATTTATCGAAAAACAGAATTATTTCCAATGAAAGAATTAAAATCAATAACGGGGGGGGGGGTTTACCTGGTAAAAAAGCGCATATTTTACGCTTTCTAATGACTATAAACAATGCGTGGAGTGAAAGTGGAGTTTGTATTGGGGGGAGGGGGGTATACCCTGAATTTGAATATACTGGCGGGGGACTATGTAAAATGATTATATTTGGAAATAACCTAAGAGAATTTACAAAACAGAACTAACATTATTAATCATCGTAGCTAAAGTTTCCTTTTCAATAATTTTTGATGCTCTATCCATGGTGACTTGAGACCATATGATAATTTAACCTCAACGCATGTCCGTTATATACAAAATCTCAAGAACGAATTGTGATGTAAGGAAACCTTACGTAACTTCCCGGATTGGCTTAAAAAGAGACACGTGATCTTGTCCCATTAGCGGATCAATAGACTCGGAAATAACAAACAAATTGACCTTGAAAGAGACACATGATCTTGTCCTGTTAGACTCGATCAATAATCCAGCAATTGTATCGTGGACTTATGTTGACATCCAAGAAAACAACAAACAAATTGACCTTGAAAGAGGTGTCATTGACCCTGTCCCATTAGAGTCGATCAATACATTGCCCCGTTAGTATTCAGTGCGCATGTGCAAACTTCGTCCCGAAGTCAATAGGCTTAGAAACAGCCCCCCGGATTGACCTTGAAAAAGATGTCATTGACCCATTAGTGGATCAATGATCCATGAATAAATGATGTCCTGTCTGCGTTAGACTCGATTATAGATGGCAGCACGGTTTTCGCCTCGGAACTCATGATAGGTTCCTACTAATATGCTCTATGTTTATCTAATACTAAAATTATACCTTCACCTGATATGATAGTAATTCTACATGATTGAAAATATGCTCTCCTTTGTCTAATGATAAAATTATACCTTCACCTAATGCTAAACTAATATGATATGGCACTGAATTCTAAACATAACTGTATAGGTAAAAATCAACATATATATGCGCGAATAAATATACATGACAAAAGGGTTGAACACGATCACTGGTAAGTAGCACTCAAAAATGTCACTTGTTTCATTTCTTGGCGAACACGGTCAATAATTCACTAGAGTTATTAGTTGATACATATAAATTCACACCTATTTCACTACTCTACGTGCCTCTATCGTACTAACATATGCTGTTATTCTATCACATAATTTTATTTCTGTCAAGATTTTAGTTTTTCAGAAAATTCGTAATATATTTTTATTTAAATCTTGGGGTATGAATTTAACGGTGTTTTGTAACAGTTCGCAACGTACACTGAGGAATACTTCTACTGAAAAATAGTCTAATAATCAATTAATGTATATTTTTTCTTGGTTTCCTTCTTGGCCCTTTACTATTTGGAAATTTTATCACATTTGAAGTTTGTGTTATCCGTATAAAATTGTTCGTGTGGGGCTCTTCTCATCATGGATAATGGACTGGGTTTCAATTCCATCATCAGGGAATTATCACTTACACTTTGAAAAAGGTTCGAAACTAATATTAAAGTGTTTCGATATATTGTCTCTAATCTGGGATTAGGGTACATATTCATCGAGGGGTTATTCACTGAGAATATTTTGCCAGTGGTTTGGGTTTGTAAGTTAGTCACTTGACAACGGTCCTGCAAGTTTACGACATGACGGTCGTTGAGGTTTATCGATGATCGTCCCTTTGGGTGTGGATACGCAGTTTTGCGACATGCTGGTTGTTGGGGTTTATCGATGACAATGGACACGCAGTTTTACGACATGCCAGTTGATGGGGTTTTCAAGGTAGTGCTACCTGTCAACAGGTTTCGGTAACTACGAACATCGTCATAACATTGTCGTCTAGGATCTTGCTCGTGGTGAGTACTCTTCGTTGGTTGACGAATGGTGATGATTGATGCTACTTGGTTGTATCCGTGCCGGATTTTATATTCGTAATGATTAACTTCTATTAGGTCACGGAAAATTCTGGAATAAAAATTCCTAGGCAGAATCACAAGTTCTTTATAATTGTTAAACAACAAAATATGACTGATTGGATTACATAGTACACATACATTGGCACACGATGTTAAATAAGGTTTAAATCTTATCTCTTGTAAGGTCTATATAATGTAATCTCTTGCGCGCCAAACAAGACCTTGCTTAATGTAATTACACTAGTAACTTAATGGGTAAGCATGATATGTTAACACAACAATACATATAATTGAAAACTAGTAAGCACGTAGTGTGGCTTTAGATTGCATGGTTAGGTATGAGGTAGTCTACTTGGCTAAGTATAAGGTCTAAATTTACTATATATTTTTCACGCCTTCATTGCTCAAACACAGCCCCGCTGTTTAAGAAACGCTTATTGCAGTGTCATAGCCGTGCAGCTGTACGTAAAAAAAATTAGAGAGATGGGGAGTGTACATGGCATGAGCGAGTGAGGACCTCTATACCCACTTGTTTGATAATATTCTCCCCTTTACTTGGCTTATATGTTTCCTGGAGATTCCGGGTTTAAATTCTGCATTTCAGTTGGGTCAGTATGATCGTTCTTTGGGTTTTGTTTTCGTGGTCTCAGAATCCTTCCCTAATTTAGGGTTAACAAGGTCCTTATGGTTAGGGAAATCATAAATACTAGACATACAGTTAACAATATATTCCACCAGAAGTTTGTTTAGAACAATCAGTATCTACTACTTGGTCTTCATTAGTGAACCGGAGAATCTGCTAGTCTAACGCTTCTTTTATTCTTGTAAGCAGTAGGGTTCCTTCAATCCTTTCTATTTTTGTCCATATCGAGGTTCTTAGTTCTTCATTATTGATATTTGGAATAGTGTACGTTAAGTTGACTCCTTGGAAATTAGTTATTTTATGGCTTATTATATTTGGGCTTGTGGTAATTAATGGCGTCTGTACTGTCGTTTCTTGGGTTACTAGACGACGTCTCTGTTTTATGATTATTGTTCCGAGATCTTTTAATAGTTATTCAATCCTTTAACTCGGGTCAATTCCCTCCGTGTTATTATAACAGGATATGGTTCCGACGGTTTCTTTTGGAACTGAAAATAGCCAAAGATTATTTCTAAGATGTATGAATATCTCTCGTTTGGTATCCCCTATTAAAGCTTCACAAGAATTGGGGATTTCTTGTAGGTTCGTTTGGGTTCAGTAAGAGTGCGCGCGCACTCTTACTGAACCCAAATGAACCTAACTTAAAATCTGCTAATATAGTGTAACCTAGCTACAAAAACCGTCTGTGCTGTCATCTATAAATTAAGCAGAATAGATGGCAGAACCGTCAGTTATGCAGCCATCTATAACTATAATAGAATAGATGACAGCAGTTGTGTAATAAAAAAAGACGTATTTGCTGTCAAGAAAAAAGAGAACATGACATTGAAAGATTAGAACCTTTTCATTTTTTCTGCAATTTCATTGTCTATTACTATATTGATTTTACACAGGTTACAGTTTCGACGTGTAGATAAAATATGACCTACGGGACAATTCAGAATAGAAGTTGAGATTTTTCCTCTTCTGTGGAAAAACTAAGAATTGGAGAGAACACTTTTGTTTCTGTACTATGGAAAAATTTAGAATTTAAGATAATTTTGTTTTACTTCTATGAAACAAAAGGAAAAATTCAGAACAGAAGTAAGAAAATTATGGAAGAAAAGACAAATTTTCATTTTGTATTTACAGTAAATCTGTTTTTTCCATTAATCTTTGTTTTAGATCATGTCTTAGATTTTGAGTGTCCCGTGTCTTCATGATTCATGGAATATGAAGTACCACTGATCTGGAAATGTCACTGTCCAAAGATTACCGCAGCCTAAGAACTGACATATGGTACAAAGAATGTCACAGCCTTAGAACTGAAATATGGTACAAAGAATGCCGCAGCCTAAGAACTGACATATGGTATAAAGCTAGAGAGAAAAAAAAGCATATGTGAATGTTGCTAACGAAGATAAAATAATGTTCCATTGACGTGAAAAAAAGTGCTCTAAAAATAAAAGAATCAAAATATCATAATGCATAGAAATATTTTTAATGTAACAACGTCACATATAACATTATATGTTGCTAATATCATTGAACATGGACAAAAAAAATTATTCAAATGTTTTCACTTCACTAATATCCCATCCATCGACTAGGATCTAAACTAATTATACTATTTCTGGAATTCCTAATGAATACCTTTCCATTAATATCTATTTTGTTATTCATCATCCATTGTGAAAAAAATCTGGCTTTATTCACAGGATTATGTATTTTATTGGGATACTAAGGACATTTGAAGTCTTCCAAATTTATTAGACGGATATCTTCCTTACACTTCTTCAACAGTAACTTATCAGTGGTAACATCTCCCTTCACAAATATAACTTTAATATCTATAAAATCACATACTGTAGCAATTTCACTCTGGACAAAATTTAGACTAACCCAGTGCTAGAATATGGCATTATTAGTCGCTCATACCAACCCTGCTTGTTAATGAATTTCACTGTTACCTACCATCGGTTAGTTGAGTACTTATGCAAATTATAGTTTACATTCCAATGGTGAATATTTCTTTAAATTTTTCAATTATCGCTAAGAGAGCACATTCAAATATTAATCCACAATCAACTTTAGCTATATTGACAAATTCACTGTGAATAATTCTGGATATCATTCACGGATATTTTTCTGTAAACTAAAAAAAAATCAATATTGTTTTTACTTCAAGTATCTGCTTAAATGTTGGTTTTATCATCGAATTCATATATACATATGTATATATAACTAGCAGTCAAGGTCGGAGAAATTGTCTGCTCAAGATTTCACTGGTCCTTCAAGTGCCTTAAAGATCATCATTGGCAAGTTTGTTTAGAGTTCATTAAGTCTCAACAGTGTCTTAGGGCTAAATTATTGCGCAGCTAACGTTCAAGACTAGACTAATCGTTTACATAAGAGTTCGTTGCTACTTCAAGTGCCTTAGAGATTGATCTTGGTTAGTGAAGGGGTACTCACTCTGTGAAAAGGTGTTTTTTCCGATTCATTAATTTTAAAATAACTATTGTACTGCTGATTACAAGGAAAGTAATACGGAAATTTTTTTTCATGTTTAACTACAACAACACAAAAAATCAAGGTTTGCATGCTCATATCATTTTCATTTCATATTCCAAAAACATAAAAAATAGTTTAAAAAAAATTAGAAGCGAGAGGATGTTCTAGAGAGTATTTGTTACGGGGAAAGTATAAACATATTCATTTAAAAAATAAATATATTGTAAGTCCTTTGAATTGAATGTTTTTCATAAATGACAAAAAGTTTTAAAATATTCAATAAGTAAAAACCAGAATTAGTTAATCGCGTTAAAACAAGTCGCGATAATAAGAATCCATTTCATGAAAGAATTCTTTTATTCTCTGTCTTTCAAATGAATTAATCATATTTTCTAAAGCATTGATCAAGCTGGTTTTCTCTCTGACTTCTTGTTCAAGACGTTCTGAACCTTTTTCTAATGTATTGGTTTTTATTTGGGGATATGCCACAAAGGACTTGAGGTATGAAATTTCTTCTTCGTCTTTTACAGCAGCTTGTTCTTTTTCTTTTACAATTTGATTATATTCCATATTCAACTTAGTAATTTTCTCTTTTAAAGACTTTTATGGCTTAAAAGGCAAGATATATATAATAAGGCCTGTGCTAGGTGACATTTCCAATACATTATTCTTGAGTCAAGTCTTTCATTTTCACTTACATTTGTACTGTTTTCAATTTTTAACTTAGTAATTCCTTTTTTCAATAGTGAATTTCCAGATAGAGCAGTTGCAAGTTGGGTTTCAACTCTTATTGAAGAAACTTGAGTTTCTTCCAGTTTTTCTTTTGGCGTTCTCTGGAACTTGTTGAAAGTGATCAAGTTCCTTTTTTATTTGAATTACTTCATGACATTTGAGTTGAAAGTTCGTTTTAAGATTTTCTCTGGTTGCTTTTAGCTCTTCCAGTAGGTTATCGTTGTCTTGTAGATTTATTTTCTTTGAAGAAATTTGACTCTGAAAAAGTAGGAGAGAGTTAGAAATATTGAAAAGAACTTCAGATCGGTTATTGACACAACCTATTTTTTTCAATCAAAAAACCCAGGTGTGGAACATGGTTTCATGGATCATGTTCAGCTTGTTATCTGTTACAACCGCCCACGCCTGCAGTGCCAAAATAGGCTAAAATCACAATATCAGTAAGGATCTGAATGTAATATTTTATAGAACAAGGAGTAACATCTAATTACTGCAAGCTATTGAACACATTTAATATGCTATAAGGAGGCTAAAGGTTTAATTCTATTTAAATAGATAAAATTAAAAGAATAAAATTCTTTTTTTTATAATAAATAAAATTGGAATAGTGTAATTTTTATTTTCATTTCAATGCTGTAATAACTGGAGAAGAGAATATTTGTAATATAATTCGCCAGTGACGTGGTAGGCTTTACATTTTTACAATTACATTTTTACTATTCTTGCTTATAGTGAAACTACATTTGTCGTGAATGGTTTTGGGAAGAAAATAAGATTAAACTAAATATCGGATATATAATGATATCAGCTGCTGAAAAGTATATCATTTCAAAATTTAATTTTACTGTAATTTCATTTTTTTTTCAATGTTCTAATAAGTACGTAAGAAAAATATTTGTAATGTAATTCATTTCCAGTAAAGTGCCAATTATGCAGTAGGTTTTAGACGTTTACAGAGAGGGGAGAAGAGAGTACCCATACTCTTGTATGTAGTAATTTTTTTCATTTCAATCTTGATTCACATATTTAATTAAATATTTATTCGTTTTAAGATTTGTTTATTCATCTATGTACGCTTCTCCTCCGTCCCAATCTATTTAAAGCCTCACTCTTTACCCCTTCCCAGAAAGTTCCCATTTCTCTTAAATATTTCCTTATGACATCCTCCCATCCCAACCGGGGATGATCTGTTTTTCGTTTGACCCTAGACGGTTGGACGACAAGGACAATCTTTGGCAATCTGACATCCTTCTTCTGCAGAACGTACCCTAGCCATCTCAAATTTTCTCTCATTATGGTCCTAGAAAGCGGTATTGAACCCCAATGTTTTAAAACCTACTGTTTGAGATACTGACAGTTCGTTGGGTACCCAAAACAATCCGTTGGCAGTTTCTCTGGGAAATATCTCGCAAATCATTTTTTTTAACTTCCACGCTTCAAAACCTTACTTGACCTCTGTCAGCACTGTAGCTTCCAATATTCTAATCTTGGTTCGCAGACTTATCTTCCTATTCTTTCAGACCTTTTTTTTCAACTTTGAAGAAAAACTCACTGGACCTTGGTTATTCTACTTTTGAGATCTTCACTGCACTTACCGTCTTTACTAATAACCCGACTCAGATAAGAAGCTTTCCACAGGTCTATCAAAATGAACCATATTAATGGTGATAGAACGCAACTCTGCTTAACTCCTGATTTAATATGGAGCCAGCTACTAACCTCATTTCCTATCTTAACCCTTTACATACTAAACCTATCTTGTCAACGTTGTTTGCCAAGTCGTTTTTTCCCCCTATTTATAAAATATTTGTTTTGTAGGATTGTTAAAAATACGTTTTTGGATCTCTGGTGATACATTAGTAATGCATAAAATAAGGTATATCCAGATACTTTAAAAAAAGAAATATAAAAAAGCCTTCGGTGCCGTAGAGGTTACTTCAGTATTATCCAGTACACACTCGAGAAGTTCGCTGAATGTAAGATCTAAGAAAGCCGGCTACATGTCCACAAACACAAATGTGACAGAATGCATTGGACTTCTATAATTTGTACTATACAGTTGCAGATTAGGGGAGTGGGTAAAGTTGGGTTACTTTACCTTTACTCCCCTATTTTGCAAATATATACCCAAATTGGTACTTATTCATTATTCAGAAAACAACTTAGTTGATTCAATTTATAGATATGGAGTTGAAACAATTGAGACGCTTGTGAGATAGATAGCATATATATATATATATATATATATATATATATATATATATATATATATATATATATATATATATATATATATATATATATATATATATATATATATATATATAATTAGACATTGTGATATAGATATATATATATATATATATATATATATATATATATATATATATATATATATATATATATATATATATATATATATATATATATATATATATATATATATATATAATTTCTGCTGTATATTTGCACATTTAAAGGGGGTTGTGGATTAAGTTCAATAATCAATTCTATTCCCGCCCCCTCCCTTTCCAACAGAAAATAAAATACATGTATCAGTAACTAGTCACATATTCTCAAACTTTTCTTGATCTGTTTTTTTCCAGGGTTTCAAATTTTAATTTTATAACTAAGAGTTGCAACTAATTTTAAAGCTTCAAAAATTGTTTACAAATGAATAGTTTTCTTCACATACACTGTATGCTTTCATCGTGCTATTATATATCCGAACGGGTTGGATTAGCAACTTCGCCTAATGTGTATTTCGTAAAAGGTTTGCTTTGCCAAATTGACCTCGTTTGAACATTTTGTTCTGTCTATTGAAGGAAAAAGATGGAATTAAGTCTAAATAAACTATGTTATAAAAAGTGAAATTATGTAAAATAAAAATAAATCTTTGTTTAACGAGGAATATAAAAAATGATTTGCATCTCAATCAGTGACATTTTTTGGGATAACTCACTCATAAGACAAGTAAGTATATGTAGATAGATAATGGAACTACAATATTTATATTTTATTTGTATATGATTACTCCCCCCCCACATCCCTATCAATAAAGAAAGGGTTAGCGTCCCCGAAATATGAGTAGCTACTTAAGTTTCAGTAAATTAAATGTAGATGATAGTACCAGTATGATCATGTTTTATTTATATATAATCACAACTTTGCCTCCCTCTCAATCAATCAATGATTACTGGCCTTCTACCCCTCTGAATAGGGTGATAGTAAATCTATATTTAATAATATTATGACTAACTTAGGCAAAGACAGTCACTGGTGACTGATAAACGTCTTTGAACATCATATAGCCGTTGTGAGGGGGGGGGGGTAATTTGACTGTTTAGGTAATGGAAACTTTTAAATAGCAACATTCTAAATTTCCATATTTGACAAGGGTAAGGGTGGGGGTGGTGGTGTTTTTTCCCGGGACATATTTTGTAATCTTAGTCTATACCTATTCATTATAATAACTAAATAATTTGTAATTGTGTTTTCATAAAACATATTTGTGATAAGAGTTATTTCTCCGACCATATTAATCAACATAATGCAAAAAAATAAAATATTACTCACCTCTTTTTCAGAATCACAACATTTCCTTTTTTCAGACATTTTATTCACTTAATTTATTTAATCTACACTATTCAAAGTGATTCTGTCAATAGCTCTATATCCTACTTTATATAGGGTATTTTCCAAGGCTATGGGGGTTTTCTCTTATTTGACCTCCAATTCTAAAATCAATGATAACAATAAGGGTTTTTCCCAAATCATGTTGACAAATCATTTAAGTAACTAGGTTTTTCCCCAAGGTCTTCCTTTGTTGAGAAACTAGTTAGGTTTTCCAAAGATCTTAAATTGTCCACAAACATGTTATGTAACTAAGGTTTTTCCCAAGGTCTCCCCTCTGTTGGCAAAAACATTCCTGGGTTTTCCCTCGTGACCTTGAACTGTGGACTCTGGGACTACGTACTCCCTACCAAAGGCATATAGCGTCAAGGTAAATATAATGTCGCTCTCGAATAACATAGTCCTGTCCAAGATTTTTCAGCCCCCCCCCCCCTCTAAAAAACGCATCTTACGGGTCTGTACCTAGCGCTAGCATGTACGAAAAAACTTTTTCTTTGAGGGAGTAAAGATAAAATACTCTTTTTATAAAATAATTTGAATAAAACAGGCTCTAAAATTAATTAGAGATGCCAGGGTTGCCCAGGCCTTGGCGCCCCTTGAGTATGTCCCTTTGACTCTTTTGTTTGACTCTTTGCCACAAAGAGTTTGACTCTTTGCCACAACTTTGCTTTTTAAAGTTATAAGAAACTAGCATTTAGAACGAGGTGTTGAGGAGGGGGCAGTCCCTTTCATGTACGGAATAATTTCTCTTCGTTTTAATTTTTAATTTTGCTCCTTACTTTCGGTCGAAACAATTTAGTTTTTTTAATTTAATTTCTGATCCTTTTTCAAATAATACCTGGGAATCAAGTTTCCCTCCAGGAAAAATTCCCTCTCCTACAGAAAATTCCTTAAAGTAAAGAATTGTTCATTTAAAATATCCCCCCACCTAACCCCCGGCGAGTACCCCTCAGGCAATTCCATCTTCGCTGAAAATGCTCTTCGGGAAGTTTTCGCGGATGTTTCCAAATCATGTCAGAAATCCCCCTCTTTAGAAAGATTTCACCTCTTAATTTCTTTCCCAAAAATAGAGAATAACTGATTTTTGAACTGATAGCCTCTCGAACTACAGGCGAGCACAGCACCACAAGACTATGGGTTATACACAGCAGTTGCGAAAGCTGTATGTGGACAGTATTGACAAATTTCACAACTTTCAGTACTTTCTCCAGGGGCTCTGGGGGGTCATGTTTTGCTCCAGAGGCATATAAATTGGACCAAACGGCTATTCTCAACAAATAGCGAAATCAAAATTTTGATCAGAGGACTTTTGGGGAGGGGGTTCGGGGTCTAGATGCCCCCCATCTTTTCGTTCACTTAAAAAGGGCTCTAGAACTATTAATTTTCATTCAATTTAGCCCTCTGCCGATCTTTTAAGACAATAGGTTCAATACGGTTTCCCTTATATCTCACCATAATTACATAACATACACCCCTTTCCCTAGGGACTATGAAGGATCATATCATCACCAAAAGCTTAGCTATTGGACCTTTAAACTATGCTGATAAAATTGTCTATCTCAAAAATTTGATCAGACGTCTTTGGGGGAGGGTGCTTGGAAGGAGGGGTCCTAATCGTTTTGGTCACTTAAAAAGGGCACTAAAACTTTTGATTTCGGTTGGAATAGGCCCTCTACCGATCTTCTGGGACCATTGGTTCGAAACGATCCTCCCTGGGAAGTAAAAGAAAAAACAACAACAAAAAACAAACAAATAAACAGGCATCCTTGATCCGCAAAATAGAAAATTCCACATTTTTGTACAGATAGGAATGAAACCACTACAGTAGGGTTTTATGATACGCTTAATATTGCAGTGTGATTTTCTTTAAGATTCCCTGACTTTTAGGGGTGTTTCCCCCTTTTTGAAAATCGAATATTTTCTCAGGCTCGTATCTGTTAACGGGTAACACTAAACTTAATGAATGCCATATATTTGGAATCAGCATAATACGCCAATTCTTTTTATCTATCTATTGATATAAAATTCTTATTTTTAGAGATTCGGTTACTATAGAGCTGCGTCGCTCCTTACTATAGTTTGTTTCCATGAACTTGAAAAGGGTTTTTAAACTTAACTACTAAGTCTTGCTAATTTATTTTCACTGTTCAAGTTCCCGAACTAACCAAAATATTTGTTGGTACTGTTGCGTTATATGGGCCTTTACAAGGAAACTAGTCATGAAAAACCCGCCCGACGGGTTAACCGCTATAGAGTAATGCAATGCAAAGCGTGATTTTCAGGGCGAGTACGATATTTACACGGAGTTTTGGGGGGTTTAGGGGGGGAGGTACCTTGGTTAGGTTAGGTTACGTATTTAGTATAAGTAGAATGTGACCTTATACTTTGCGTACGGCACTAGGAACAACTGAAGCGTATCAGGTTGAATGAACTTTATAGAGGTCATCCCCCAGGGCACTCTTGAGGTCGAACAAACTTTATCTATGTCATTCTCTATTATTTAAGTATAAAGTCCATCACCAGTTGAGGAGTGGAAAAATAATACCCTCTATCCAACCCAAATTCCCCATAGATTGTATGCATATTTTTGCACACATTGTACAGGAGAGTCAGCACATTACTGGTCATGTACAGTTTACAGTAATCCCACCCATTTTTACACCCACCCTATGCACAACCCTCTTAGCAAATTCATAGTCGCTAGTGGTGCACTGACTCTCAGTAAGAGAATTGTAAAAAGCTTCGACTGGTAAAAAGGCTTCGACTTCGACTGTAAAAAGTTGTAGTAATCATATGCATATACGCCTTTAGACGGTAATAAATCATACATTTCATCATCGGGGAAGCGCTGTTTAAGGAAGGGGAAGCTATCAAAATTGTCGCTCTTTTGTACCTGAATCAATTGACTTAAGGACTTGAGGAAAAAACTGAAAGAGTTTAAAAACGGATTTTATTCAGACATGTGTTACCCTTGTCAACTGTTTTCCACATGAATTCTAGCTGCAGTAGCTTCTCCGATGATTTGGGTATGATATTATATGAAAAAGAACCCTATCCATGCGTTATCTACAACTCCTCCCTTGGCAATACGGGCCATCGCCGGTAAAATAAACTTTAAATCGTAATTGAAATTTTGTATAAAAACCGGTACGAAATTTTGCTGTTTAACGTTTAAATTGCACGACTGATGTGCAACCCCTCTAAAGTTACTCCCTCCCGATGTAATTTCCTGCCATAAATGATCGTTGTCGATCACATTCCACTTCCCCCATTCCCAACACCATCATCAAATTTCTCCTTGCAAACCCAACATATTTTACGATTTTTAATGGCCAATCTGTCATCTGATGATAGGAGCATAAGAAGGTTTGTGTAGCGAAGGTGAGAAATTGCACCATTCGCTGTTTTAATTAGACTGGTCAATGCCGAGCGCATGAAATCTTCACCCCTCCCCCCAACGACTCAACTACATCCAGCACTTGCATGGTATTACTGGAATCTCGTTGCGCACGATTGTAAGAGACCCCTATTGCTTCATGTATTTTAACACTATTTGGATTTGACGAATCGTACATGTCTGTGAGTTTCGCTTCGCAATCCAAACCGATCTTATTGCTCTACAGGAGCGTGTTCTGGAAGTTCTTAAAACGTAAGATCGCTCTATTTCCGCTCACCGTTTCCACAGCCTGGTATCCATGACGTTTACAGTTTCTCATATGATGCTTTAACTTTAAATTAGTCCAAAATCGGGACACACATGTTGGACAATAATAACGTACATCATGATTTTTACCCTCACTTAAAACCCTACTAATATCCGTTATTGGATTGAAATGTCCTATTGAATCAGGCTCTGAGGGAGGTGTGTATAGAAGCCAAACCAATGCTCCACTGACTCAATGGACGGAGACCTCACTGGAAATAAAACCCCCTTTTTGTCGGAACGCTGTTCCTCCTCAAATTCTGTTTCATACTGTAACACCTTAACACCAATCTTACATGTTCATTAACCCGCTCAAAGATAAATACCTCTCTTAATATTACAGGAGGTTGACCGTTTAAACAATTAAAATATACCTTAGAAAACTTTGACCCATCCCCATTAGCTGCTAATTTGTCCAACTTTTTCTTAGAGGCATCCTTCAATAGGGGTCTAAAAGTGGCAATCAAAAATGCATATTTGAAACACTGTAGCCTCGCGTCGAAACAGATTCGTTGTATCCCCTGACTACTTAAATCAGAATGATCTTTTAAAACTATAGAACGCGACCCTGCTCCCCCAGCCCCACCTATTAAAATAAAACATTTTTTAAATCTACAGATGTTAACGTTTAAACTCTCAATAAATAAAAAACAAAACCCGCTACCCCCTTCGTTATAACTATCTAATTTAGTCACAATGCTGCTTACCCAATCTAAAAAAAACCTCATAATTTGATAAATGCGGGTGAATTGCTAACATCTCTGTATGCAAGTATTTTGAACAGAGTTCACTCGAATTTCGTTTAAAAAAATATTTTTAGTGCTATTGATGCTTTTAAACTGTCTCTCCCTCTCCACATCCCCATCGGTTGTTCAAGAAGGGCTCGAATCTTTTTAGCATAGGAATGAGTAATAGCCAAGGGGTCTGTTATTGTATCCCCTGACATTAAAGAGTTAAAGGGGTCACCGAATTTTGCGCAGTAAAATTTGTATGGTGCAAGGCAGAGTTAGAAAGGAAAAAATCTGGAAGTGTAAATGTTGGTGTGGGTAATGTTTCACTACTACTACTACTACTACTTTCGTCAACCTCAATGGTGGGGGTGGCATAGAGTCGTCAATAGCACCTCCCCCAGTCTGTTTAATTGCATTAGTTGCCCGTCGTGTAAAGTCACCCAATTCATTGAATATACATTCCAGGATATTTGGGGGTAGTTGTTCTAGCCAGCCTGTATTGTCCTGTGACGGAATTTCTTAATGAGAACCCGGTTTAGATGCACTTGTGGGGCTACCCCCCAAATACTCATTCATAAACCTATTTGTCCATTCCGGGTCCTCACTCATATCAATATCACAACTTAAATCATCTAGGCCAGCCATATCCCCAAAACAATCATTTAGAAATCCCCTCTGGCATTCCATATTATCAAGAACTAAAGTATCATCATCATCCCTAATGTCCATTGGTGGTGTAAGGATTGCCGTATTTTCACTGCAAAGTGCTTCTTAAGCTGACGGTGGTGGCGGTAATTCACTGATCTTAATCTATAAAAACAGGGTTTATTCTCCATGTGAAATATCCACTATTTTATAAAGTCAAAAACTATGTCAATTTTTCACCCCCTCAAAACTTAATTTCCCTCCTAGCTTTATATTGGCTAGATACTTGTCCACTTCAATCATATAAAGTAACCAAAGAAATACCAATGCCCACCATTCCTTTGTTAAAACAAGAAAAAAAACATGTTTGGCAAAATGTATTTCATAATGAAGAAGGACAACCCAAGGTAAACCTGGACTAAATAAATCGTTGGAAGAAAGAGAAGTTTTGTCCCACCATCTGAACAATTAAAAGAAACAAAAGTGCCCATCAATTCCTACCATACCTTTGAGAATAAAAAACATGGACTAAATAAATCGTTGGAATAAAAAGAAGTTTTTGCCCCGCCACCTGAACAATTAAAAGAAACAAGTGGTCATCAATTCCTACCATACCTTTTAAACTAAAAAACTGGACCAAATAAATTGTTGGAAGAAAAAGAAGTTTTTGTCCCAGCACCTGAACAATTAAAAGAAACAAAGTTACGGCGATATGTCAGTAGGGAGCTATCAATAATTACTGGACGAGATGGCTGCTGCTATCTATAATTGAATCTATTGCTGACGGGACATAATTTATTCAAGGATTATTGATCGAGTCTAATGGGGTCAACGCCCCCTTTTTCAAGGTCGATTTATTTGTTGTTTCTAGGTGTCATGACTCCGGTGCGAAGTTTGCACATGCACATTGAATTCTAACCCCATAGACAATGTATTGATCCACTCGAGGGGAAGTGGATTTCTGAGAAATTGATTTACATAATTGACTAAGACCAGAGGGGAAGTGGATTTCTGAGAAATTGATTTACATAATCGGCAGGGAATGTATTGATCGAGTCTAACGGGAACAGGATCCCGTGCGTCTTTCTAAGCCAATCGGGAAAGTTATGTAAGGTTTCCAATTACATCAGTCTAGAGTCAGCAGTCAGAGTGATAGGATTAAAAAATGAATAAATTCGAGAAAGAGAGAATTAGATCGAATCTTGGGATTATGGAAAAACATTTGATTTTAGATGATGATTTTCTCGAGTTATATCTTCAACGAAAGATATTCTCACGGGGAACACTTGACAATGTAATGGAAACTGATTCTCCCCCTTTGGACTGTTGCATGAAACTTTTTCGACGTGATTAAAATACTTATACTCAATTTATTTATTTATTAATTGGAACAAAGCAGTATTATATCATGGATACATATTTGAAAACATTGCCGTAGATTCAATGTACATGGTCCCACCATTCAAAAGAGATGACGTCACAGAGTTACTCCTCTCCCATTCCTCCCTTCTGAATTTTTCGGATTAGGATGATCAGTTTCGTTTTAGCTGTGAGAGAGTTGACATCGGAAACAAAAAAAATGTTCTATAAATGTCCACTATGTATGCACACTCTTGGCAGTTGGATATCCCGTGAGAATGGTACAATTATTCATGACTATAATGAAAAGTGCAAATTATGTAATCCTTGTAAATTACATAGAGGCTATGCAGTACAAATTAAAGGATGTAATTCATGTCTTGAAGAGATTTGTGACTCACCCTAGAGGGCATCTGTGCTCCAATTTTCACTATGACAAATGTGATCAGTGGGAGAATACTTACCCCGGTATGATTGGAAAGAATCCCAAACGTAATTTTAGTTTATTTCTACAAGATTGGTATCGTCGTGGATTTAATTATTCTGGGAGGAAGAATCAGGTCTACGATTCAACTGTTGGGATAACAAGACAATTTGGTTTCTACGTCGTCGTTGTGACGACACTGCCTATTATGACTATAAACCAAGTGGTTTTTATTTGGCAGTTACCGAATGTGATTCACCATTTGAAAACACTGTATGTGATATTGCTTCAAATAGACAGATTGAAACTCGTGAATTTCATAATATAAATGCAAATAGTATCATTGACTATACAAAGAGATGTGAGAAGAGTGAAGTTACATTATAATGTGGAAAATGTGACCCTGACTTTGCAGCCAATCAAGATCAATATGCAGTGAATCCAAATGATTTACCAGCATTAGTGGTTCACGACAGTTGCCTATACACCGAAGAAGAAGAAATCTAAAATGAAGAATAAAGACATTGTTGTATATACATTTTTTCATTTATTAATAAACAAATTCACATACATTTTTTAAGCACTTTACTCTTAGGGCACCCAAATCAATATTATACAGGTCTGAGAGGATATTTTCCACCATAAAGTCGTTCAGACGTGGATTGTCTACAGAAATGTTGAGAAACTGCTTGTAAGTATAGCCACGACATCGGAACACAAAATATAGTAGTGCATGAAAGCCACAGCTTTCATAATATTAGAAGAAGATGGGTCAAATCAAGAAACAAATTAAATAACTTTGCCTTTTATCCCAATATTGTCGCAAAAATTAAGAAGAGAATTAAAAAACCTAATATAAATAAAGCATTTAAATCAGGACAAACTATAAGCTCTTTGTTAAATAAAGGGAAAGACAAGGTACCGAGAAATTTGCAAAAGGGAGTATACAAAATTCCATGCTCTTGCGGTTAATTTTATGTGGGAAGAACACAACAGATTTTAGAAAATAGGCTACAGCAACACAAGAATGCCATTGACTGCTCTCTAAAACAAAACACCGGAAACCTTTGAGTCAGCTGTTGCAGAACATGTTTATAATTTTCCTCATCACAGTATTTTATTTGATCAAAAAAAATAGTAGATACGTCTGTAGAACTTTTACAAAGCGTCATGGAAATTATAGAAATAAAAAAGATAATATATGGGGGTATTAGTATCAATAGAGGTGAAGGGGAATTTAGGATCAATTCAATTTATAATAGTTTAATTAAAAAGCAGGTAAGATTTTCAACCAGTACTGATTTTAATAATAGTTCTGAAACGAAAGATGACCTTGCGAACAAAGGTCAGACTGGGTTAAATGCTGGGAAAAGTAAACGAACTGCAGCTAAGCTTGTAAGCAAACGAATCCGTTCAATTTATAATTCAAACATTGGTTGATGAACTTGTGAGATCTAATTAGGGGTTATGGGCCGGGGGTTAGCTGACCTTTATTGTTTGGGTTTAAGTATAAATATATTCTTCATTTTTTGATAGATTTCCATTTATATACTGTGACGAGGCGTGTTTCATTTAATTTAGACATTCGAATTTGTTTACACGCCAGTGAATGGAAGTGTTTATTTAATATATGAGTTTTGTTTCCTATTTATTTATATTTTTCTTTTGTTTGTTTAGTATTTTTGTTATTTTAATGTAAGTTAAGGTTTTTAAAAAGAACATTTTTTGTTTCATTTTTTTCTTTTATTTTTTTACGTTGACAAAGGCTCCCGGACGTGGGGCCGAAATGTTTGGAGTATTTTTGTTTAATTAACTGTTTATTTTATTGTATTCACTGCTTTATAAAAATTAAAACCCGTTTTTCTTGCTTAATTTTTTGTAAATGGAAAAGCAGTGTAGTCTAAGAAATTATAAACACTACGCGGCTGTACCATTTGAGAACTAGAGTTACATCAATCAAGAATATAGTAGATTTCAACACGGATCAGTATTTTGAGTAAGAAATATCTTTTTATTGTAACTGTGCGATTTGTAATCACCATTATCATGACTTCAGTAATTCATGTGAGAGTAATGCAGTAAATTTAGAAATCATGGAAAATGAAATAGAAGAGGACAATTTGCAAGAAATGAGAAGAAGAATCTTCCTTGAAATGGAGAGAAAAAGGGCAGCCTCATGAGTTTCTGCAGGGGAAGAGAGTGACCAATATCACAGGAAACAATACAAGCAAAGGACACCCTCTCCATTTCATGGAAGATCAGAAGCACAAGGAAGGTCTCAAAGAGGTTCGATATGACAGAAAAAAAGACCCCAAGAAGAGACATAGAGAAGATGGGTATCTCTACAGGGGGCATTATCAAGAGAGAACACGATTAATTCTTTTATGAAGCAGATTCGAAATGTCCAAAGTTGTACAATGATATTGATAATGTATAATAATGTATGTAACATATCATTATGCTAATATTCTACATTTCATTATTTCAATAAAAGTATTTTATGCATTACTTTGTTACATTTCCATTATTTTTAGGGTATGCTAGCACGTCAAACGCTTAGAATCTTTATTAAAAAGTTGGAGATTTATAATTTTCTTTGGAAAATTAGAATTGAACTATAGCTTTTTTAAACTTTTTCTTTTCCACAGAGGTTATTAATGTCTAACAAAAGGAGGTTTGATATCATAGAAAAGAAAGACCCAAAGAAAAGATATAGACATGATGGGTATCTCTACAGGGGGCACTATCAAGAGAAAACACGATGAATTATTTTATTAAGCAGATTCGAAATGTCCAAAGTTGCACAATGATATTGATAATGTATAATAATGTATGTAACATATTATTTTTTTAATATTCTCCATTTCATTATTTCAATAAAAATATTTTATGCATTACTTTATTACATTTCCATTATTTTTACGGTATGCTAGCACGTCAAACACTTATAATGTTTATTAAAAAGTCGGAGATTTATAATTTTCTCTGGAAAAATTAGAATTGAACTGTAGCTTTTTTAAATTTTTTCTTTTCCACAGAGGTTATTTTGCAACTAAAAGTAAAGAGCTGCTACATTAAAACCCTATGAAGTCTCAAAATAACAACTATGGTCATGGAAAAGGAGCTATGGCAAACAAGAAAGAGATCGCTAATTATATACCAACTCAATCCTCCAATTAGGGATTCTAAATCTCAAGTAGCACTGGAGTTTGAGGGCACAGACAATCAAAATAACTACAATTACACAGTAAACAGTGGAAATTAGCTGAAGTTTAACTATTATTAATTAAAGTTCAAAGCCTAGATTACTTTAAGAGTGTTAATCATGGTTCCAAAACACCATCACTGTAAAGTGGATTTTGGTCAATAGCCAAAACCCCGAAATCAAAAATCTGACAAGAAAAGTTTCTAAACGCACATATGTCAAACGAGGCATGACATGCACATATGACTTTGATGAATGGACAAATCGATGTGAGACTTTTTTTTTGGTTTTTGTTTAGTGTTACCCATCAAAAGCTATGAGCTTGAGAAAATTACCTCATTTATGAAAAAGGGGGAAAGCAATCCCCTAAAAGTCAAGGAATCTTAATGAAAATAACGGCAACAGATTAAGCATAACCGAAAACCCTATTGTAGAGGTTTCAAGCTCCCTGCAAAAATGTAGAATTGTATATAAATTTGTTTCTAAACTACTATATTTCTGTCGGAGGAGGGGATATTTTCCTCGGGGGATATTCTCCATGGGGGACTTCCACGGGGTAAATTGTCTAGAGTGAATTTTCTGCGGGAGGAAGTATCTAGGTGGTGGGGTGGGAATATTTTCGGGGAAGCTTTTCCACGGAAGAAGGGGTTCCGATATTATTTTAAAAGGAATCAAAAAACACCCACAATCACCAAAAATTGAATATCCACACATAAGTCTTTCCCTCAAAAATTGTTTTTTCTTATTAACGAAGTATTCGGTTAACCAATTAATACAAACCGCTTTCATACTCACTGTCTATGGTATTCTAATGAATTTTTAAATAAGTTTTCGTTTATAACCTTTCCCCAGAGGACAATAATGGTGTTATTTTATCTCCAAAGTCATAGTTGTTGGGCCTTTCCACTATGTTGAACAAAAACAGTTTGGTAAGTATGCACTGCGCAGGTTGAAGAACGAAACCCTGATTTTTACTTCTTTGGTTAAGAATATTTGCAGCCAAGTGCCCAGATATTTTTCTAGGCTGGAGGAGTAAAAAAAAAAAATTGCTTGATAATTCAAATAAAATGTACCCATAAATTCAAGACAATTGTGATTTTGGAGTGGACGTTCCAGGGGGCCTTAAATAGGGTAATTTGTCTAGAGTGAATTTTCTGATGTGATTTTCTTGATCAGGACAAGGGAGGTAAAGGAAAAAGATGCCACAGCTAGAGAAACTCTGTTCTCGATTTTGGCCAAAGAAGAAACTAAGAAAGTAATGGTTTCGAAAACGCGAAATGCCGTGAAATATCAATTTGTGGCCCAAAAGATGCTCAATTTGGGCATTCATTTACCTGTAGACATAAAAGTGGCAAAAGAAATGGTTGAAAACCAATATAAAAACATGCTGAAAGTGATGAGAGACATAATTGACAGATCTGGGCCTAACGCAAGAGGGCAAGGGGCTATTAAAAAACCTTCTTACTATGATTCAATGTATAACTTAATTAAAGACAAAGCCTCTACAAGGCCTGTGTTTCGAATGAGCTCGTGGAAGAAACCAGAAGATAAGGCACTTGAATGCAAAACTGTAATGAATAATGTTCAAGATGAGGCAGAAAACGGGGTAGTGATATTAGAACCTGAGACAGAAATTCCAGTCTCCGATATTAGTGTAGTAGCTAATTCTAGCTTTTTGTCGCAGAGGAAAAGAAGACCTCAAAAGCGCAGTGATATTTTGTCGCAGAGGAAAAGAAGACCTCAAAAGCGCAGTGAGATTTTGTCACAGAATTCCGAAAACTCAAATAAATTACTTGAGTGCTTCTTAGAAATGAGAAAAGAATACAAAGACAACAGAAAGGAAAAAGTCAAGGAAAGCCAAAGACAACACCAAGAATTTATCTAGTATCAAAAACAAATTCTTGAAGTTGAAAAACAAAAATAGAAATATTAAAAAAAAATTCTGGAACCTAATCTTTTTTTCTCCATGTAGCTCTTTTTCTCTTTGATAATATAAATCAAATTTAAGCAGCAGATGATATTGACAACCTTTCCTAGGGTTGATTTTTTGGTTTGATATTTAAATCATTGTTTCGTGCTTGTGTATTCAGTAACCAGTGTTTCATGGACCAAAAGAGGTCTTCATTTTGCTCAAATATTGCATGGGAATCAAATTTAATACCTTTAATTAGATCCTACTTAAATTCATAGTAAAATGTTTTCTAAGAACTTTCTCTAGGGTCATATTAAGACGGATGTGACAAGAATCTGCAATCTCCACTCATTTTTCATACCTCCTGAACAGGCTTATATCCATCTGTTGCCACTTTTAGCTTGTTCGGATGTACCTAAGTGTGTTTAATATTCCTGCCTTGTGAGTTTTTTTTAGTTTAACAGCTAATTTTTTGTTGTTTCAAGTTCTTTGTTAATTATTTTTGGAATTTTTTAACATTTACCTTGGTTCATTATTTTATGAGTAGGTACCAAAAAGCATGAAGATGTGGCTAAATAGACATACCAAATTTGATTTTCTTTATCTTGAGAGGAGGCCACCACAAAGCTTGCCTTGGTGAGATTCTGGTGATTCCAGCAGGTATTCATAGAGGGAAAACATCCGTAAAGTTAATTATCGAGGCATTAGTCTGGTCTCTGTAGGTAGTAAATTACTTACTACTATGATACTTTTTAGACTGAGAGATGCTGTAGACAAAATTTAAGAGAAAAACAGTGAGGTTTTAGAAGAGGTAGAGGATGTGTCCACCAAATTTTCACTCTTAGGCTAATAATTGAGAAGTGCCCGAGTTTTCAAACACCTTTGGTCCTCAGTTTTATAGATTATGAGAAAGTGTTCGATTCTGTTGATAGAAGAGCTCTAGTAAAGGTTTTATCCTTGTATGGTATACCAGATAAATACATTAAAGTGATTAGTGCTATGTACGAGAATAACAATGCTGCGGTTAAGGTTGGAAATGAGGTTAGCAGCTGGTTTTGTATTAAATCAGGAGTTAAGCAGGATTTAATACCTTTAATTAGATCCTACTTAAATTCATAGTAAAATGTTTTATAAGAACTTTCTCTAGGGTCATATTCAGATTGATCTGACAAGAATCTGCAATCTCCACTCATTTTTCATACCTCCTGAACAGGCTTATATCCATCTGTTGCCACTTTTAGCTTGTTCGGATGTACCTAAGTGTGTTTAATATTCCTGCCTTGTGAGTTTTTTTTTTAGTTTAACAGCTAATTTTTTGTTGTTTCAAGTTCTTTGTTAATTATTAATTGGAATTGTTTAACATCTACCTTGGTTCATTATTTTATGAGTAGTTACCAAAAAGCATGAACATGTGGCTAAATAGACATACCAAATTTGGACTTCTTTATCTTGAGAGGAGGCCACCACAAAGCTTACCTTGGTGAGATTCTGGTGATTCCAGCAGGTATTCATAGAGGGAAAACATCCGGAAAGTTAATTATCGAGGCATTAGTCTGGTCTCTGTAGGTAGTAAATAACTTCGTAGTATGATACTTTTTAGACTGAGAGATGCTGTAGACAAAGTTTTAAGAGAAAAACAGTGAGGTTTTAGAAAAGGTAGAAGGTGTGTCAACCAAATTTTCACTCTTAGGTTAATAATTGAGAAGTGCCTGAGTTTTCAAACACCTTTGGTCTACAGTTTTATTGATTATGTGCAATTGTTCCATTCTGTTGATAGAAGAGCTTTAGTAAAGGTTTTATCCTTGTATGGTATACCAGACAAATACATTAAAGTGATTAGTGCTATGCACGAGAACAACACTGCTGCGGTTAAGGTTGGAAATGAGGTTAACAGCTGGTTTTGTATTAAATCAGGAGTTAAGCAGGATTGTGTTCTATCCCCCTTTATTTGGATTATTTTAATGGACTTTGTCTTGAGGAGCACAGGAAAGGCAATGGGAGATCACCGAATGAAATGGGGAGGAAAGTCTCCTGGACTTAGATTATGCTGATGATTTAAGCATCCTAGATGAAAGTGTGAGCAAAGTGAATTAAGTTTTAGATGTTTTGTGAGTTCAGGGTGCTAAAATAGGTTTGAAAATTAATGTCAAGAAGACTAAGTCACTAAGGCTAGCAATAAGTGAAGATGAAAAGGTGGCATTGTACAATGAAAAAATTGATCAGGTGGGCTGCTTCACCTACCTTGGTAGTATTATTAATGAAGATGGTGGGACCGGCGAAGATGTTAAAAGTAGAATAGCCAAGGCTTAGTTAAAAAAAAGTCTGGAAGAATAGGAAGATAAATCTGCAAACCAATATTAGAATATTAGAAGCTACAGTGATGATAGTGGTCAAATATGGCTCTGAGGTATGGACGCTCCGAAAAACGGATGAATATTTGCTAGATGTTTTCCAGAGAAATTGCTTGAGGATCGTTCTGGGTACCCGGCTGACTAACCATATTTCAAACAATAGGCCATACGAAAAATGCGTTTCAAAACCGCTCTCTATGGCTAGAATGAAAGATAGGTTGAGGTGGCTAGGGCACGTTGTGCGGATGAAGGATGACAGATTGCCGAAGATTGTTCTTTTTGGCGTACCTTGTAGGGCTAAACGGACAGCAGGTTGTCCTCGTCTGGGGTGGTAGGACGTCACAAAGAAAGATTTAAAGGAAATGGGAACTTCGTGGGCGGATGTAAAAAGGGAGGCTTTGAATAGATTGGGATGGAGGAGGAGCATCCGTTGCTGTGTTTTCCTCAGGTGGCTTGGTGCTGCGGTGAGTTGTTAGTAGTACTAGTATGAATACTGCATGCTACTTATTACTTTCAATAAATTACAGTAAAAAAAATAGTTACATTCGGCCTCATTGCAGAAAGAAAATTTCAATGCGGCCCCCAAACATGAAAAGGTTCTCCACCTCTGTTTTAGGCTAATTGTCTTTTTCACATAAAGTACGGAACCTCATCAAAGATACCTCACGCCCCTGCTAAATACAACCTCAAAGATGGTTTCTCTCAAAAGCCTACTAAGTAAAATCCAAAGATTTTTAGCAAACACTGATTTTTATGTGGAAAAAAATAATAAAATAAAAACTTGTTTTTTTACAGCTGCCATGATCTAAATTGTCAAAACATCTTTATGAGTTGTTGCCTCTTTGCAAAACCTTCTTCCATGCTCAAAGCACTTGCTTCAGAATTTTCTGGAAAAAAAACAGGTGTTATTTCAGGGGAAAATTAAAGTTTATTATCTCATAGTCTTGTTGACATTGAAAAGGTAACAATCATCAAAATTTCAACGTATAACGGTAAATTAATAAAGCCGATAAGGGGTATGATATTTTGCTTTACTTTTTCTTTTTATTTTGCTACTTCGATTTTCTAAAAATGGTAATATTTCTGAATAGTTTAATAATGATTTTGGGTAATAATTAACTGTAATATTGGAGACAACTTTGTGGTAAAAAATAAATAGCCTGTATCTGAATATATAATATATGTTTTCTTTCAAGATTCTTTTAGTTAGGTTCAAGGCCGTGCAATCAGGGGGGGGGGTTTAACCCTCATTATGACAAACTTGGAACTAGGTAAATGGGGCGGAGAGAGTCTGAGCTTCGAGGGTAGAGAGAGGGCTGATATCTTTTAGTGACTTAGGAATTGTAAATTGTTGTAGCTTACATTACATAAACTTAAAATTAACTTACCTATTTATTATTGCTATTCTAGTGTTCAATTTTTTATAGATTTCATTCACTTTAGGCTTTCTTTTACTGATGACTGCTTCATGCAGTTTATCATATTTTTTTTTCTGAAATATATGAGGGAATTGCCAAAGTAAAAAAAAAATACCCCCCCCCCAAATGAAAATTTTTTGCACGGGCCAGGTTAGGTTTTAACTTTAAATGAACTCAGCATTACTTACGACTATCATTTCCAATGTTCATCTCAGGATCGGAAGAGCCCAAATGCACATCATCATGTAAAATACAGAAATTGTGTAATATACAGCTACCCATAATTATCTTCACTGCCCTATGAATGTATCTCATCTTCAAAAAATGCAGACGTCTGAATCGACATTTCAAGTCCCCAAATGTGTTTTAAATTATGATTCTTTGCCTAGAGAGCTGTTTATTGAAAGCTCTCAATTGGGGGGTAGTTGCTAGGGAGGCTTTTAAACTGAGAATAAGCCATGGTAAACACGGAAAGGTAGAATCTCCTATTACATGGTACTTTTTGCCAGGAAAAACATTCCGAAGGTTCGTGTGAATTTCCACCCATATAGCTGAGGTTTTAGCACCCTGCTGTCATGAGCAGAGCCTGGAAACCCAGCATCAATATAGGTAAACAGTTTATTGGGCAGACAGAGAGCCAACAAATTCAAGGAGTGGCGATTTTTTCTGTTTACATACAACCATTGATCTTCTTTGGGTGCCTCAATTGGTATGTGGCACCCATCTTTTGACCCAATTACATTTGAGATGGCTAGTCCTTCGTCATTCCTGTTTTCAAAGGACGTAGCAATTGTATCAAGGCTAGATGCATCTGGCCATTTGACACATTTTTCAACTCCATCAAGTGTCAGAGCGTTTAAAAAGGATGCCGTAGCCCTCCAAATAGTGGACAAGTTTAGTCCAAATATAGCTGATATTTCATGAATATATGTCTGATTAGCCAGATACCACACTGATATCTGACAAACTTCTTCTGCGCCTATTGCCTCCCTTCCTCCAGGCCAAATAGGAAGCCTTGGCTGAATAAATTCCACCAACTTTTTGAATGTACTTTTTGTCATTCGGAAGTGACTCCAAAACTCCGAGCTGCTCGTATTGGGTAGGACTTTTTCAGCATAGCCATCATTCGGGTGATAAACTGGGGTGTTCTGAACAAGTTTGCTACCAATATGTGTATGGGTAGTTGCTGCATCGTGTTCCAACAGTTCAAGCTCTCCATCATCTTAAATATCAAACATTCAATTTATAGACATTATTCTAGATTAAAGATGTTGCAAAAAATATTATTTAGCAGTGTTAAAATTTTCTGTTTCTCATATTTCAATCTACTCAACTTGCATATTCCAAGAACATTAGTACATTATTGAAATATTCCTTAGGTTTAATATTGCCACCATCCAAATGCAGACAAAACTTAATATGAACGTAATCCAATCAAATGGCCTGGCGCATTAGCTATATAAAACTTAAGCTCAGAAATTTGAATTTAGATAACAAATTTTTTTATTATAAATTTCTTATCTTCTTTTTTTTATAGGCCTATCTTGCAAATTATTTCTTATCATTGGTGTACAAAATAGTAAAATAGCCAAATATCAACAGCTATTTACTGGAGCTGCATGGCTATAGTCTACATTCCTTCCCAATTCCTTTTAAAATGATACCTACAAATCTGTGTAATTTTTGTAATATCCTGAACTGATTTTATCTTGGTCTAATTTAGCCTCTCAGGGAAGCAAGAACTTAAAGAGGACAAGAAAATGGAAACAGAAAAATAAAGCAGAGTAGGTACTATTTTTTTCAGCTCTAGCATACTCAGGTGTTCATAACCTTTTTGAGGTGTTACCACCTAGTTGTTTGGACGAGAAATTTACTCTGAAATTTAAGTGTGTAGGGTGGTGTTAGCATTTCTTCACACCTGAAAACTTCATTTGTCTTTTAGATTGATTAAAAAGCTTTAAATCCAATAAAAAGATCGCTTACAATTCATAGTAGCAACTCTGACACTGGTCACTTAAATAAGGGGAAAACTTCTTATAGGGCCATTAAATTTCCTTACAAAGATATTAGATCAAAAAGGCACTCCTGAACATTTAATACTTTTGCTTTACAAGAACAAGTAAACTAATAAAAATATGTAAGGCAGCAATACTTGCTTACTTCCTTATCTAAAGAAATAAAAAATATTACAGAATATCACAGGAATTCAGAAGTAGTATAATTACATACATAGGCACTAAAATATAAAATGACAACTAGGTCAATATGAAGAAATAATTACTTATTGGTGCAAACTGGATTTTTATGGAGCTTAAAAGGTATCATGAATTAAGGTAATTTCCAGTGGCAGCTTGTGTGGGTGGCCAAGGCCCCTCTACTTTTTCTTAATTTAAAACATTTTTAAAAGTTACAACTATCTTGGTCCCTTGTTCAACAACCTGAAATACCTCTCATTTTTTAGATCTGTCCCCCTCACTTTTTGAACCCATGAAATGCCTCTGGCATTTAAAGACAAATTGCACCCTGGCAAATTTACATTAAGGTTTAACAGCACTGTAAACCCAAACAGGCTAAGTGAGCTTCCGTTGAAAATTTTGACAAATAAGAAAATGTCAAAGTGCAATTGAGGTAACTTTTTTCTCTTAAATTCTTATTTACTTTTATTGAAGTATTAAAATGAAGACATTTATTTCTGAGGATAGTGTGCAAAATAAAAGACAATTTAAAATTAGAGGGTTTATCAAAATTTTCAAAAATCTTAGCACAAAAGGAATCTTCTAACCATAGGATAACAAAAATTCAAGGCAATTATTTGATTTGAAGGAAGTTTTACTTTGAAATGAAGGTAGAATTGTCATTAGTAGGCATGATATTCTTAAACAACAAAAATTGTTGACTAATTCTCTAAACAACTAATTTTTATTATTAAGGCCAACACAAGATGGTATTTGTATCCTACCTGAAGATTCCAAATCGTTCAAAAACATTTCATAGGTATGATCTGAAAAATCCGTATTGCTATTAAACTTGAATATTAAACGCGGGCTTAGTTTGAAAATCTTGCCGTTTTGACAAAGGAGTAGTCAAAAACTGCTTTTCCATCGACTACTCAAATTCTTGCCTCCAGGTTATTTTTAGCGAATAATGAGTACTACTCGATTTACGACTCGAGTAGTCGATGGAAAACACCCTTTGTTCGCGCTCTGTCAGAACTAAGCTTAATACGATAATTTTGATGAATAAATCTTATTAAGAAAAATAAAAATGGATATTGAGAAATTAATTTTATCTGTTAGAAATTTCAAAGTTCTCTACTCTAAAGCTGATAAAAACCATAAAAACAGGCTGCTTGTAATGAAAGCATGGGATAAAGTCTCGGAAGAAGTTGGACTTGAAGGTAAGATTAATAGGCTAATTTAGATGGTTTGGCCGAATTAAAAAAAAAATATATAGACTAGTTTATCAGTTTTGTACAGTATAGCCGAGGTTCTGCACAAAAAGGCCTTTATTGGACATAGCAGCTAAATATATAGACTTACATGGGACAGGTTACTCTGGCAGTCACACTTTTGAGTAGTCAATTTGTTTTTGAGCTAGAAAAAAAGTTAGAAAGAAAAAATGAAAATATCATTGGATTTCTTGCGTACAGCTATTTTTAAAAGTCATGTTTACTGATATTTTTAATGTGTCCCCTTTCCTTCCTCTACCCTGGCAAGATACAGGCTTTGCCCTAGGCTATTAAAAAAAGTTGAATAAACATGTTGTGTTTTTTTTCCAAATTCGCTTTACTGATTTTACATTCTAATTATTAGTAGTAAACCAGCTTTTAAAGATAATAACAAACCCATAGAATCAGTGATTTTTTTTTATTTTGCCCAGGATATGTCCAGTTAAGAAGAAGGTTGATGGTGATGTACATTGCAAAGTATATCTGGAAAACTTAGGCAGTTTACATTAACTTGTTGGCTAAAAGAATGTAATTTGATGTTCCTTTCAATGTTTTATTTCCAAAAATGTTAGCCTAATTGCCACCATTCTAAATGTACCCCAGACCCTACCTTCATATTTCGATTGGTACCCCTAGGTTAAATAGTAGACTTGATTCTAGAACTGTTGTTATAAAGCAAAAACACACAAAAAAAAACAGTGCAATAAGTTAACCCTTGCAAAGGGTGTAGGTCTATCAGACACGTTTTATACATCCTGTCCCTTCCCCTAAAATAACAAGATATAGGCCTTTTCTTGAGCTATTAAAAAAAGCTTAGTTAATATACTGTTGCCTTTTTTTCTTTGTTTTTGTGTCAAATTAGCTTTATTGATGTTATGAACTTTTCATTGGTAATAAATCAGCTATAAAGGATAATGGCAAACCCATGAAATAAGAGAGCTTTTGTATTTTTCCCAGGCTATACCCAGTTAAGGAGAGGGCTGATGGTATTGTAGATTTCAAAAGAAATCTGGAAGACTTTGGATCTTTGGCCTCTATCACTTTGTTTGCTAAAAGATGAATATGTCATTTGATGTGCTTTTGAGTATTGAAAGATTCATTAAATACAATAGCCAAATTTTTGATGGGAAAAAAAGTATACAAATCAGTAAAATGAGTTAACCCATGCAAAGAGTTGAGGTTTATCAAACACTTTTAATTTTTCCCAGTCCCTTCCCCTAAAATAAAGAAGTATAGGCCTTGCTTTAAGCTATTAAAAAAGCTTAGTTAATATACTGTTGTTGTATTTGTTAAATTAGCTTTATTGATGTTATGAACTAATTATTGTTAATAAATCAGCTTAAAAGGATAATGGCAAACCCATAAAATAAATGAAATTTTGTATTTTGCCCAGACTATACCCAGTTATGGAGAGGGCTGCTGGTATTGTACATTGCAAAATAAATCTGGAAAACGTTTGCTTTTTGGCCTCTATCAATTTGTTTGCTAAAAAATGAATATGTTATATGATGTGCCTTCAATGTTTTATTTTTTCAAATACATTAATTGCTACCATTGCAAATTCACCCTAGCTCTTCCATACAGATTGGGTAGGATATAGTCTTTGGCTATACACTTAAATTGTTGCTATAAAGTAAGAAAAAAATTATGCAAATTGATAAAATGAGTAAATACTGGTATTAGCCTAGAGATATGCCAAGCCTTGTAAGGGATCTAAGATATATCTGCTATAAAAGTAATCAAGCTGGTGTATATGCAAAAGGTGTTGAAAGATTTATGAAAGGCAATAGCCAGGTTTTGGCTGATTTACCCTCCTCCTATGTACTTTTTCTAGCACTTTGAAGTTGGTCTGTTCCAATTTCCTTGAAAGAGAAGAATATTCCAACCCGTGAAAATACTAAAAAGTGAATTTTTGTGTTAGCCCAGTTACCTATTGTCCAATATTTCACGATCCAGAGGCCAAGTCTACTTAATTATAGTTATAATTTAATTTAAAACCATTTTTTCGTTTTATAGAGCTGTGGTTTCAATATTATATCTACAGAAATCTATTCAGGTTTATCAAAAGTCATAACAATCAACCTTTCCTCTATTCTACTGGGACTATCCATCTTCATTGTCATGCTTATTTCAACTTTTGTATTATTTTTTTTTTAATTCAGTTCGCCATTGCCAGTCTAAATGGCAAAACCTTAGAGATGTTTTCATCAGGGAGCATAATCAGATTGGACAAAGTAAAAGCGGGTCAGCAGCAACCAAAAAAAAAATATGGAAGTGGTACAGCAGCATGAAATTCCTTATTGAGCAAGTTAGCCATGAAGAAACAACTTCAAATTTCAATGAAGTACCCTCAGTTAATCAGGTATGAAATAAAACTAAAAAAAAAATGCAAAAATACTGCTTCTACAAGTAAGTTATTGCAGCAAGTCACTAGAGACAAGCTTAATGTTAGTCACCTAAGACACTTAATCTTATCAGATAGGCTGACTTATTTGTTGACCTTCCTACTTTTATGGAATGTCAAAAGTAACTATGTATGATGCAATTTCACCAAATACACTTTCAATTTATGGTTTCCAAACAATAGAAACAACTTTCAAATAGAAATTAAATTTTACTGAATAATACAAAAGCAAAATTCATTTATTTAAATTATTTTATTGTTGATATAGCAACAAAACAACAACTTCAAATTTCAATGAAGGACCCTACATTATTCAGGTAAAAAATAAAATTAAATGACGCAAAAACACTGCTACTACAAGCAATATCTATATATTATGTACTTTCACAAAAGACACTTTCAGGTTTTTGTTTCCAAACAATAAAAACAACTTTCAAATTGAAATTAAAATCTGACTGAATATTACACAAAAGCTGAATTTATTTTTAATGAGACACGTCTAAAATTGAAAACTGTAAGGGATATACATTAAATAGACCCCGCCCTCAAGATTTATATATCTAAACAATGACAAAATGATGATAAGCAAACAGATTAGGACTTATAAAAACCAAATAAATTGAAATGGTGTTAAAGCCCTTCCCCATAAAATTCATAGTAGCATATGTTAAAATGAATTGGCTAGACACGGTTTAAGCTTTCTTTTTATCGATATTCCAATCAACCTACAATTAAATTGAACTATTCAATATTTTTTTATTTGTAAATTTCACTGCTTTTTTGAACAATTGGCAAGTTGAATTTTGCCATTACCGTAGCTTCAAATAATTTTCATCTTAGCTTGCAGGCTGACCTGTTTGTATGCCTTCCTATTTTCCTTTTTTTGTAAGGTTAAAAATAACTATCTGTGATGTAATTTCTCCAGACACACTTTCAGTTTATATTTTCCAATATAAATGATTTTAAAATGGAAATTTAAATATTACATAAAATCTAAATTAATATTTGACAAGACAAGTTTCATTTTGAAAAAATTTAATGTGGAGGCAGGATATGTGTCCCATCCCCAACATTTATACAGCTAAAAAAAGATTAAATTAATGACCATCAAATATGTATGGACTTATGAAACCCAAATAAATTTAAATGTTGATAAAAACCCTTGCCCATCAAGTTCAAAGCAGTCTTAAGCATGTGTAACACTAACTTAGCTAGACAAAGTTTTAGATTTTTTTTATACCACAATCATCCTAGAATTCAATTGATATCTTGCAATATTTGATATTTATAAACCTCACTGTCATTTAGAATGAATGACAGTCTCTTTCTAATGATGAACTAGCATGTAATTTCATTATGCTTTTTTGTGTTTTCAATTTAATTGCGTATTTTTTTTTCAATTTGATTCTTAATATATTTCTTCTCTATTTGCATATTTGTTATGAATTAACCTATTAATATGTATTTATAAAAATCGTATACTCGTTTTGGTGTTCAGATCCTTTTTTTCAAATATAATCTCAATGTTTCAATTAAAGGTTGTTTTTGTTATTAGGAACCAGATGTTGAAATTGCTGATGTTGCAGACCCTGACATCGAAGTGTTTTTTGAAGCTGAAAGAGGAAGTTCTCATGTAACAGAACATGATTTATCAGAATTAGAGTCTGGTTCTTCAAGTGCTGTGCCAACACTTGAAATGGACCCTACCTTTAGAAGTCCAGCATCTCAAAAGGGCAAAAAGAGGGCCAGAAAAGATACAGAAGACACACAGAAAACTCTTCTATCGATGATTATGAATAAAGAAGATACAAATGTTGCATTTTGTGCAAGTCTTGCAGCACAAATGCGTCACTTCACGCCACAACAAAAAGTATTAGCAAGACTAAAATTTCAAGAAGTAATTTTTAAAATATAACATAACTTATTGTCTTATGATAATTATCAAGATAAACTTTTTTTTCTTTTCGAAACATTCTGACTTTTACCCTTTTTTACCTATTTTAAGGTGTCATTTTACAAATTCTAAGATTATTTATTATTAACGTTTCATAAGAATTATTAAACATTAATGAAAAGAAATTTTAACCATCTTTGTGTTTTTTTTCTCAGGAAAAAGTCAGGGAGCAAATATTCAGTTGGGTATAAAAAGGTCATATCTCCATAACTGTAAATTTTCAGAAGAGCAAAAAAAATCACAACTTTTTTATTTCCCCTTTGATAACCATGAAAAAAAAACAGATTGATATTCAAAATCAATTTCGTTGTTGTTTTATGGTTTTTGGACGGGAAATTACATCTATTCTTCACTTAAGTTGTGTCTTTTCATGAATGCTTAAAGACTATTTTTACTTACATTCTTGACTGGACTGCTAGAAATAATCAAAGATGCAAAGGTGAAGATGCATAACAATTTATTTATCAAGGGATCAGTGTTTTTTCATGGTTAAAAAAAAGTTTGGAATCACAGGAAAATGAATCTGCAAACTAAGTTTAGAATTTTGGAAGCTACAGTGATGACTATGGTCAAATATGATTATGAAGCATTGGTGCTCTAAAAATGGAGGAAGGTTTTCTAGATGCTTTTGAGAGATATGGCCTATGGTTCTTTAGGGTCCTAGCTGACTGACCGTATTTCAAATAGTTGGCTGTGCAGAAAGTGTGTTTCAATCCTGCTTTCTTCGACTACAATGACAGAAAGGTTGACATGGCTAGGGCACGTTCTGTGAATTAAAGATGATAAACTGCCAAAGAATGTCCTTTTTTTCCCAGTTTTCTAGGGCTATATAGAGAGAGGGTTGTGCAGCCATGGGGAGAGGAGGCTGTAAATAAAGAATTAATGGAAATTGTGAAGTCCTCGGAGGGTATACAGAGGGACGGAGGTGTTGAAGAGATGAGGAGGGAAGAAGAGAATGTATAACTATGTTGGTATCAAGCAGCTTAAAGCTGTGGTGAGTTGCTAGTAATAGTAGTAAAACATCAAAAGGACTAAAGTTAATTAAATACTCCTTTGGTAAGGAAGTATCATTGGTAAAAACTAGTGGAAATGTGAAATCTAATGTAGTAAAAAAAATTATTCAAACAAATAACTATTTTGATAAAAAAGC
>NC_142805.1:71740833-71784766 GCF_049724085.1 Artemia sp. Qi Xiang Cuo | reverse complement strand
ATAAGCTATATTATAGGCTATATAAGCTTATATGCTATAGGCCTATAATTAAACAATTGGACCTATAGTTTGGTTACTATTTTCCATAATAGCTTATTGATTAGGAGAGTTGCTTTTCAAAAGGAAACATGTTAATAACAAAAGAGCTGGCCTATTGTCAATAGATTCCCCAAAACCTATTTGCAAATATAATATTTGCTGCTCTGAGGATGTAGTCCCCTATTCCACCTCCTAATAGTGCCACATATAGCCTTATATAATTCTACTGCTCTGTTATATAGCCTACTATTTTTAATATTTTACCAACTGTGTAGTGTAAGCCAGAGAAGAGTAGGCTAGTTAATTATATTCTGTAAATTTATCAGAACTATAGCCTCTAATATATGTTCACTAGGGTAAACAATTGCTTTTTAATGGGATGATCTTTTATATTAAAAAAAAAATAATGTAACCTACTGAATAAAAATTTTGGAAATAAGCTCATATATCAATCAGTAGACAATAGTGCTTGTTTAATTGATTTAGTTTTTTTGGTTTTCAGTAAGGAATTAAAGACAATTTGACTTTGTAAACAATTTGACAGTTATGCCTTTCAACAAAACACTATGAAGAAGGTGTGAAATGAATTTGTAATTTATGTGAACTGCATTTGTGCTCAAAAACGAACTGATTAGTCTATTAAGTTCTTCTTATTTAGGTTAGTGCATATAAATAACAAGAATATGTAAATCCCAACAGTAAGCTTTTAGAAATTCAACATGCCAGCTGTTAACTCATTCTAAAGTTGTTGTAACCAAAGAGTGTAGCTGTAACCAGAGTATGCTGCAGTTTTACTTGGAATTACAAGTGCTGTCAAGACTCCAATGTAGTAATAGGTATATAATATGTTTCCCAAAAAAACTTATCAGCTTGTCTTGTAATGCTTCTTGTGTTTTGAATTGAACTGCTATTTCATTGAAATTCTGTGTAAAATTTGCAATCCTTTGTTGATGTTTACAAATACATAAAATTTCTTGTGAAGGCATATTTTCCAGTTCTGTTATCCTCTAATTTGTTTACAAATGCCCACAATACAAATTGTAAAGACAAGCTACAAAAATTTCATATAATTGATTCATTTAGTATTGATTTTTACAGGAAGAATCCTAAGATGAAAGCTCTGAACCAAATTGTTAGCTCTTCAAGCTGCTCAACCCCAGTTCTTCAACCACAAAGTACAGCTGAAGCTCAGGATGACGTAGACTCCTTTATTACAGAAAAAAGTCAAGGTTTGTTATTTTAGTGTATATTCAATTTTTGTTCATTTGTTTTTGTACATGTGCCAAGCTTCTCTTTCTCTAAGTCTGTGCCTCACTCATTTTCTGGGAATGGGTTTCTTTTGAGGAGATCTAGTTTATAAGATATTGTTAAAATGACTAAAACAATTCTTGTACAATCGAAACATCAAATGTAAGCTGCAAATACCAGATTGAATAAATAAAAATACTCAGTTTTAAGGGAATACAGTATATTCAGTCAGTATTTCAACCTAATTTTTAGTAAGAAATATAGTAGTTCTTTTCTTTTAATTCTGAATTTTATTCAAAATATATTTCCTACTATAAACTGCAGAAATAAAATGTGTCCATCAAAGCCATTTTCTGATTCCACTGATCTTTGGATAGGAAATTTGTGAATATATGAGACAACAATATCCACGTCTCTGAGGGGTGTCACATTTTGTAGAGATTGTTGAACCTATGTTATATGTATATCTAAGAAGGTACAAGGATTGTAAACAGTCAGTTTTGTTCTAATGGATTCCAAATGGTTTTATGATCCTATAAATTTTTGAATAAGAAATTTGTGAATATATAAAAAGACAATATCCATGTCTGTGAGGGGTCTCACACGTTGTCAATATTGTAGAACTTGTGTTATATGTATTTCTAAGAAGGTGTAAGGATTCCAAACATAGTCAGTTTTTGCTAATGATATTCTGATTGGTTTTGTAGTTTTTTTTTTAAAACACCACTAAGCAGCAAAAATGTACTTAGCCGAAGCTAAGTGTTCTCATAGTTTCATAAAAAAAAAAAAAATTAATTCACTGCCTTGTGCAAATCAACTGAAATAAAATTGATTCTTGCAGTCAAATTGAAAGTTTTTTATTCAAAATGATAAAGGGTTTTCATTTGAGAAAGAGTAAATTTTAGGAAGGGCCGAATTAAAGGGTGGCTAGAGTTTATCCCTCCCCCTCCTGCCCACGACTGGTTGGGCTAAAATCTCGTTCAACTTATAAAAAGGACTTAAACTCTTAATTTTCCCAAAATCCTGGATACAACCCTTGGTCTTATACATCGAGTTCAACCTACAAGCTCTCCTCATCCCTCCCTTTGAAACAATTGTGTATTTAGCTGATGGTTCAATGAGAGCTGGAATTTTTTTGCATTAAAGTGCACCCTTTGAGTCTCCCCCCCCCAACTACACTCCAATCGAAGAACTCCAGTTTACAAGTTTAAGAGCCTTTATAAGTTTTGAACTTTGTCCAATGCTTACAGGTACTATTTGTTATTGGGAAAAAGCAGGGATATTTTTTTCTGGGGATTTTTCTGCAGAGGGGGGGGGGGGTCTGGGGTAATTTTCTGTGGAGAGTAAATTTTTGAGAATAATTTCCTTTCAGTGAGGATGCGTGTTCTGGGGGTATTTTTTGAGGGGAGACTCCTAGAACCAATTATAGGTATGCTAGCTTTCACCTGTATTTTTCTAGTCATAAATTAAACTGAGGGATATACTATTTGTTTCCCATGTCTGGTTTATAGGTATCTGGCATTTTCTTGCTGAATGCCAGAAATAAATCAGAAGGCCATCCTTATTTTAAAATTGGGATGAAAGGACATTTATTTGTTGCGTTTTTTGTATTTTAACCTACCCTCACCAACTCCCTTTGGGTCATTTATATGCAACTATGATTAAATTGTGCTTCTTTTTTTACAGAAAGTTCTAAAACACCAAAAAACGAAGAGGAATTAAAAGAAGAGAGAGTGAAGAAGATGGTATTACCGATGCCATATTACAAGCCTCATATGTTTAAAAAAAAAATCAAAATAAAACAGAACCTAAAGAAGATAATGCAGGAAGATTTGGCAGACTCATTGCCAATAAAATCAGACATTTGACAAAAAAAATGAAAGAATTGCCATGGTCAAGGTCCTTGAGATTATTGATGATCTGGAAGAACAACAAGATAATGACGATATGTGTGTTTACACTATAGCTGGAACAGACATTGAGTAGATTCATTTTTTTTCTTTATACTGAAATAATTTTTCTTTTACTGTTTTTAATTGAAATGTTTGGTTCTCCTTTTTTAGATTTTACAGGCCTTAACTTTTTTATTAACTTTTTTAGATTTTACTAGTTTAATCTTTAACAAAAGCCATGGGTTTTTTGGAGGGGAGGCTGTAAGAGAATATTTGGACTAAGGTCAGAGCTCTATATGAAGATTTTTCATGGCTAATGAAAAACATTAGGTGAAATAATTACCTTGGTACCTATCTTGGATTCACTGTAATTAGCCATGACTCTCAAGTTCTAAGTCACTTCCACCAAGTTGTTTTTAATGTGAAATACTTAAATGTCATCTTGGAGTTTTTGGTATAGTAATCCCTTATTTGATGAACTTCAAACACTGTTATATACTAATCTGAGTGGTATTAATAAAAACTTAGAAGGAGCAAAAGTTTGTTTAATAAAAACAAAACAATTTTGATTTACATAAAACAGTGAATTAAGCAGCAAAAATAGGTTTTTTGGTTTTCCGTACTTTTGGTGGGATTGTGGGAATAAAACATTAATAAACTGTAATTTTACGTATTTTGCTTTTCTTGCAAGACATTTAGGACGAACTTAAGATCCTAGTTTCATCACAGTGCACACATATCTGTCCCTGTCTGATATAAAAAATACTGTTGCATTTTTTAAGGCACCAAACTATAAAGAGGGGGTGAACTTCAGGGTGATATTACTTTGAGTTGAAAGGTAGCGGAATTAAGGGTTTGAATCCCTTTGTCCATTTAATTAAAAAATAGGTGGAATCTTGAGAGTTTTGTTACCTCTCTTGTAAAAACTAGAGTATGGGCCTAGAGGAACCTTATTCCTCGGTGTTTCAGGTTCCCAATTGAACGTTTCCTTGAGATCACGAGAGACCTTCCTGACATCTGGCAATATGAACAAGAAAATCATAATAAACAATGGTTTTATTTGTACTTACATAAAATGAAGAAATGACAATGTTTGAATAGCAAAAGCACTGCTAGTGAAACGACGGAAAGGTAAGCAAGGGATTGTCTAGTAGCTTATCATTAACTTCCCAGCATATATTTTAGGCTCTTGATTCCGTCTTGAAATTCCATTAACATTTATCAACTACTATCAAATATAAAAAGAAGCCTCTTAACTAAAACTTTATCAAAGTTACTCAGCTCAGCTCCCCAAATGGCATTCATGGGTGTATCTTGCTTCGTTGCGAAAGGAGGAAGGAATCAATTGTTATGTCAAACCTATTAGCCTAGATCACACTCCATTTTGAAAGCTTGTGCAATAAAATTGCAGCTTAGCAGCTCTTCTGAATTTTTTTTTTAAGACTAAAGCAGTTACAAACTATATTGCTTAATTTATAATTAAGTAATATCATCGTGATTTTTCTGGCAACAATAAAAAAGTGAAATTCTTACCTTCTAATACGCAGCACATATCTGTTAGTGAGATTACAATGTTTCCTGCCATTTTTAAATCATTCCCAGTTATATTTTCCTAATATCCTAAATATAAATGTGCAAAAAGAAGCCTTCTTTTTATCTTTTATCAATGAATCAAAGTTTGGCTGTTTGACCAGGATTTGTCCACCATCCTGATGCACCACTGGGGTAAAATCCTGAAGCTGGCTTTTCTTGAACTGTTTAAACACTAGAAGTTGATTCATATTGTTAGGAAGTAATTTAAACTTAGAAAATAGGAAGTTTCTGTATGAGGAAATCTAGTGAAGACTTCAATACAAACAATAATTTATGACTTCTTTTATTCACTAATGTTGTATGTTCCATTATATATGGTCTAATAAATATTAATATATAAAACTTTAAAATAGAAATTGTTAAGACATTTAATTTGTGTTGCAGAAAGCATTTTATAAACAAATCCATGTTTTAATTAAAGTAAAAGGATTTCAATGTAAAGAAAATAGGAGCAGAGAAATACGCTGATCATAAATTATCAACATATTTATGTGAAACATTTATATAATTCTTGACATAAAGATTTTCAAAAACTTGCTAGGGTTTAGCTTGAAGAGAAGATGCCAGGTGAACTGTTAAAATGCTATAATAGTAAACCTAAATCCTCCATAGATTAATTAGAGCAACTGTTTATTATTGACGTATATTGATTATTACAAGAGATTTAAAAAGAACCACGGTTAGCAATGCTGGTTTGCCATGGGACAATACAAGCTTCACTTTGAAAATATAATTTCAGGAGGTTCCTGTATCTAAGAGACTGAGTAGCAGCATTAAAACTGCCCATTCGTCTGATGTCAATTAGGTTTGTATGATTAGAAGTAATTTCTCTCCAAAGTCCATTCATTCAGTCACTTGTGTCCACCATGGCAGGGGGAATATACATTCTTTAGGAGCATTTGTATTGTCTGCACTTCTTTAACAATTGTGCAAACAACATCATGCTTTTACAATCATTCTGGTTGTAGCAATGCGTGCTATTATTGGTTTTTTGAATATTTGCCAACGGGAAGCAAATATTCCAAAAGTATTTTCAATTGTTCTTCTGGCACGAGATAAACGGTAATTAAAACACTTCTGAAAAGTCAAAGTGCCTACCAGAAGCTGCATATGGTTTCATCATGTAGGTTTTAAGGGGAAATGCATCATCCCCTACAAATACATATGGAAATTTAACATTTTGAAGTCCAGGAAGCTTACTTATGGGTGGCAAGGAAACCTGTCCTGTCTAATCTTTTTCCTAACTCACTTGAATTAAATATGCCACAGTCATTATTACTACCAGGAGTTCCAATATCCACAAAAAGAAAGTTATAATCTGCGTCGCAAACTGCAAGTAGCACTATTGAAAAATACTGTTTATAATTTTAATACTCCCTACCACTCCCACCAGGGGCTTCAATTCGTATATGTTTCCCATCAACAGCTCCTACACAGTTTGGGAAGTTCCAATTATCCCAGAAACCCTTTGCAATAGCTTCAAAATCTTCACTTGTCATAGAAGGCCTTAAGAACAGGGGCTGAAGCACATCAGAAATTGCTAGATGGCAGCTCTTCGATTGGATGATTACGGCGTTAATGGAATCGGTAAATAGGGTGTTTATTTTTACGCGTTGCGAGCAATCCCTGGAACATTTTGATGATTACATTACCAAAAAAAAGTAAAAGTAGTATTCCAGGGGGTATAAAAAATAAACCTAAATAATCCAGGGGAGCCGGAGGGGGGTGGGGGTACCAGCCTCTCCCTTGAAATTATATTTTTTCCAGTTTCTGGACATTTTTTATTATATATATATATATATATATATATATATATATATATATATATATATATATATATATATATATATATATATATATATATATATATATATATATATATATATATATATATATATATATATATATATATATATATATATATATATATATATATATATATATATATATATATATATATATATATATATATATATATATATATATATATATATATATATATATATATATATATCAGGTATATTTCATTAGAATTAATCTAACTTCACTTCTTGACTGTGGTGGGTATAAGAGATAAGTACAAAAATTACAAGGTGCGGTGGCAAATAGCAGCACGCGTTGGTGCTGTGGATGGGGACGAAACAAGAGGTTTCTCCCGCGTCATCAGTCGACACATCCGGATCAATGATCTTTAAAGGTACACGTAATTCATAACGATAAAAAAAAAAAAAAATACAATTACAGTGCTTACAATTTGAATGGTTGACCGTCCTAAATCATGACATATTCCCTGGAAAAACAAATTGTGAGCAATTGTAGTTTCAAGTTATAAGGTTGAAAGGAAAAAGATTTACACATTTATGTTTCAAATAATGTACAAAAAGAGACTAAAAGTTTTGTAGACGCCACCTATCGATAAAGTATCGCCATGCATGGTACATGTAACTCACCTGTTTCTGCAGGGAATGTATTTTGATTTTTTATTTTCAATAGTATAGCTTATGTAATCCATCACAGTGGCTTAAAATAAATGAGTCAGTCTTTCTATCAAAACTCTTTCCTTGCATTCTGCTGACAAAGAATGCAGCAAAACAATTATTAACAAGCATCAACGTGCCTCCAGGCATGGCATACGACCACGCGGGTAGCAGTCCAACTTCTGAGATATATATAAAGACAAGTGAAATAGCTGCGAATTACAAATTGAATATTTTCAAAGGTGTGGCAGGCAATTGTCAGCTTCAACAGGTGTAACTTCAATTTAACTGAATCGATCATTCAACAAAAACTTATCGTGGTCAAATACGTTAGATGCTTATTAGCCAGAAACTGCATTATGTAGAGGAATTATTCAGATAGAATTAATTTGCCAAGGACGAATAAATATATATATGATCAATGACCAGATTAATAAGCCTATATGGAAGAAAGGTCAGGACGAGGAATGAAACCCAAATAGAGCCTTAGGAGATTGAAATAGAAGGTTAAGACGAGGAAACTTTTCTGAATATTAACTAGAAACGAAAATATGCTCTACAACTTTATCGAGAATACTTTTGAAAAAACATATAAAGTATATAATTAGTCAAGAACAAATGGATTAAAAAACTAGGCCATTTCAGATACAATGGAGGTAAGAAGGAAGAGCTGAACAGCAAGAGACGGTCCTCAATCTATACCTAGACACTGGACTAGACATACCTAGACTGGCATTTATTTCAGGGGTAGGGCACTAAAGTGCATAACAGTCCCAATAATTTGGTCTAAATAAATTCCTTTTCAAACAACAAAAATATGGAAAAGTTAAAATGGAAAATGTATAAATATTTTTGTTTTAATATCAACTAGGGCTTGCATAGAAAGTAAAGCAGCGGGAGCACAGGCAATAAGGAAAAACCCTTCCTTGGGAAGTCTTGGGAAATTTTATTGCAAATTTTCTAGTTCTGGTAATTCCTTTTTTGGCTCCTATATAAATATAGCTTCTATCTGTTGACCTGATCATAAGATAAAAACATAAACTTGTGGTTGTATGTTTTTCAGATTGATAAATCACTATAGCCAATAGCCATTATAATATAGTATACTTTTTTAATATATTTTACATCATCCTGAAGAGAAGCCATGGCAAGAATACTTGTTATTCCTGAATATGTTCTTCCTAGGTCATGTTTTCCAATAAATATATTACTTACATTAACTGCATCAGCATTTTATTTATGGTTTCCAAGTCCTCCACAGTTACCTCTATGGCAACTTGATCTGAATATTAGGAATCAACATAGGTCAACTGGGAAGTTGACACTGTCCCTGGAATCTCGTGTAGTTCAGACCCAATAATATTATTTCTTGTTCTAAATCAATAAATAGAATATTATAAGTAATTACTAAAAATACTGCCGAATCTTGTTTCAAAACCTATATACATCTAAGATTTAGATGTAGTATACTGGTTTTCAAGTTTGGGTTGCAAAAATAATGAGAACTGTTGAAATTCCATAAAGAATAGCTGAGAAACAGTAAGATGATTTCTGAGATTGTTTTACTTTGAAACTCTCATAACAACCAGGGAAAAAGCTTTGCTGATTTGTGGCTTAAGTTTCATATTTAAATCTCTAAAATTTTAATTGTTATGAAGAAATGTCAACAAAAGACCAAACACATAAGAAGGGTAGGAATTTGTGTTTTTAATGAACAATTACTTCTCTATCTACCACAAGATTTAAATGGATCTTAAGAAAGGAAATGTCATCTAACTTGATCAGACTATTTCATAGGATATTACTTATTTTCCTAGTATTAGGATAAAATGCAAGGGTTTGAGTAATAATAGCCTAAGATTATGTAATCAACTCTGTCTAGAAGTTTAAAAGGACAAACTAAGGGAGAAAAGAACCATCATACAGTATTTACCTTTCTTTCCTAGTGGCGTGAAAGTAGCCTACATGGGAAGTTTTTTTTAAAGGGGAAAGTAACGCTAAACAATAAATGAATTTGGGAAATAAGTTTCCCTGAAAAAAGAAACCCTAATTTTTAAATATTCAGCTTAACACTGATGACCTATTTAAATTTTTAGCCAAAGGGATGCCAATATGCAAGAATAACCTATACTGGTTGTCCGAAAGGTGGCTTCCCCAACTGGCTATGAACTTATGCCTAATTATTGACCTAAGTGGACTCTAAAGTGCAGATAACTATTCGGACTCTAATTTAAACTCTTACATAGATCAACCTAGGCCTAGATGGTATCTATCTTTCAAATATTTAGGCCAGAAAGCATCATACTGCATTGATATTACCCTGCGAGCTGACTTACTTCTTAACTTATTTAACTTATTATTATTATTTTACTATATTAACTATATCTAGCTTATTTAACTATATTATTATTTAACTATATATATTTTAACTTATTTAACTATATAAAAGTATTATATACAGTCGTATTCTGTTAAATTTTCAAGCAAATCACGTAGGCTGAGGCTACTAGGTATCTTAGCCTAGGCCTACACAAAGCAGGCTATCAGCAAACGTCACTATCCTTCAAAACTAGCAATATACTATATCTGGACACTTTTTCTTGAGCTGTTAATATTTACCTGTAAACTGTTTCATAGTTTAGAAGTCCTGGAGGGCCACAAATTCCAGCCACAATAGCTAGATTGACACTTGCTCTTTTGAAGAAACATGGCTTTGAGTTCTTTTTCATTGAAAAAGCCTTTTTTGAAGTGGGTCCCAACATAAAATCTTCACTTCGAAAGTGAAGAACACAATGGATTATTGACCAGCCATGGATTATGGCTGTTCAAAAGAGAGAAGGGAGACAAATGTTTATTCTTGGCTGGACCATAATGCTCACTCACCAATCTTGCCCACTCTTCAAACCCCTTTTTGGGTATACAAACTATTGGGATTGATTCTCTTTTGCTGCAACAATCAGGAAAGCAACACTTCTTAAGGTTATATGCTGATTTACTGTTTTTGCTCATTTTCTGCTGTTTATCTGCACACGTTCTTTAATTTTTGAAATTGGCTACGAACTTACCTATTGGAATACATTAGCTGCATTCGTTTTCGTCGTTCTATGGAAATCAAATCCTCGGTTTTACAATTAAGCCGCTCATTTTCGCCGTTCTATGAAATGTTTTGCCTATAAGCCGTTCTTTGAAATGCCGTACTTCGTTCTTTGTACCGTCGTTCTTTGACCGACGAACTGAGCCTCATTCTCCCTTCAACAACTTCAGTTTTACTTTTGGGCGCCAAGTTTTAAAATAAAAAAAAATGACAGAAAAGAAGTTTATTGATTTATTTAATTTTGTAGATTTTGTTGGTGGAGTCTTTCATCTAAAAAATGGTAGTGATTTGTTTTTCGTATATGTGGAACAGTTTTTAAATCTTCAGCAAGTTCTGGAAGCATTTTTGGCATAAATTGCTTTCCAAACTTTCAAAAATTCCTTAGGGGTCTTGGAAACATCATGGGAGGAATTTCTAGATATCTTAGATTACAAATAATACTAAGAAATTCCAGCTAACCCCAAGTTTCAATACCCTTAGGAATATGTTCAATTGTTCAAACGTCTTAAGCTTAAAATTTAGAAAGGACACTTGGCTGATTAAGTGTTGGGCTAAGTGCCACAACTATGAATATTGTCCATATTATGGAGTAAAAAATATTTTCTTAACATTGTCCGTATGTGGAGTTTACTATTTAGGATTGCACCCCCATTTCAACTAATCTAATATCTAAGCCCATTCATAAGCATTCAAAAGCAAGAGTGCCCATTTGCACTCTATAGAACAGTGCAACATCCCATTTGCCCATTTGCATCTATCCTGGAAAATAAAAATAACTTATCCTTTAAAAAAATTCTTATTTAAATTACTTTGTTCTTCATCTGATACATGAAATATAGCCTAGTCTCCTATCTCTCTTATATTGTGCACCTAATAACTTCCAAAAGTAAGGGACAAATATAAAGGAGGCAGCACTCCCCTTCAAATAAATATACTTAACAATATTTTATTCCAAAACTTAAAGAAGTGGATCCCTGACTTAAAAGTGCCTCCCTTCCTTCGCCTCCCAAAAAAGAATAACAGAATTCAATTCCAAAACCTTATGAACAATTGACAATCTATTTAAAGCCCACTTATAACCAGGCCGAAATTAACTTTGAAATACATACATGTAGGCCTATGCTCAATTTCAATGACCATATAAACTAAGCATCCTGTTTAGCTGAATTATCTAATTTTTACTGACGAATTAAAAACATGATAGCTATTAAACTTAAAGGTTTTAAAAGTACTTTGCAGCAGAGAGAAGAAGGAAAAGCTAGGCTCCGTCAGACTTACCAAACTATCTTCATCAGACTTACCATAAAGGTCAGGCTTCTTTTTTAATTCGCTGTAATGGAAAAAGAATTCTTCTGTAGGTACAATTGAGTTGATTATTCTTCTAAAAACTTGCTGTGTGCTAACATCAAATGACTTTTTCTTCACAAAATGCTCCTGCGTCTATTTGTCCATTCTGTAAGAAAAATACCAAGTTAAAAAAAAAAAATAATAGAGCAAGCACCAATAACAAGAGTGGTCCTCAAAGAGTACACGCTATTATTTTTTTACTTGTCATTTGACAAATTTCGCATCTGGTTTTCATTAATTCATCTGGTTTTCTTTTTTTGGCACATGAGAGTTTTGATAAGCTCAACCCCCTATTAAAATATTAGACACCATTCCAAAATAATTCTTACGTATGTTGGCATCCAAAGCTTCCTCTTGCTAAGTCAATATTTATTTTTACCTGAAAAATGGGGAGGGGAGTCAATTTGTTCTAAGCAAGACATGTGTAAAAATATGTCCCATATTTTTGATAAATTCGTCTGTTTAGAATAATTTAAACCCTTTCTAAATAAACCCCCTCTGTTTACTCCTTTTAATCGGCTTAAAAGTATAAATGAAAGGGAGAGAAAACAGAAAGGCAGGAAGATTGAACAGAAAGAAAGTATCATACACATAATTGAGTAAAGCATGAATCAAAAACAAGATTTTTCTATGTAACCCGGGAGCGTCAATTGGAAGATTTCTCTTTACTGGAAAGTCCATGCGGCAGGGATTTTCTACATAAAATAAATGTAGATATTCTCCATATTTTCTTTATTTTTCTATTTTATTCCTCTTTCTCGAGAAATATGCACCCACGTCCCAAATAATATAGTAAAATCACTAATAGTAATATACTAACTATTACTAGTTAGTTAGTATAGTGCTAAAGCCCTTCATCTAGAATTACATCCCTAAAATCATCGATTCCACTAATAATAAATTTCATAATATAACAACTACTGTATTATTTAATAGTAATATTTTTATGTAATACAATTTAATGATGTTATATTGTTCAATAATAATATAAAAACCCTACTAATAGTAATATAGTAAAATCCCTAATATAGCATCAATTAGGTTTTTTCAGTACTATATATGAGCAAGGGAGGATCCTTGGTCTGAAACATCACTCCTTATATAAAAAAAAGAAAAAAAAATCAACCCCAATAACGACCAAAACAGTTGATATTATTTAGAAATTCAGCTTCATTAAAGCAATTGAGATTCTACAAGCATCTCCAGTGGGACTTTTATGGCCGTCTTTATAATGAAACATGTGTAATCTAGCAAATTATTGATAGTAATACAAATGCATTTCTAGATGTTTTTCAAAATATCCATAGATTTTCCACCATCAAAGTTACATCTACGTGGGAAACTAGCTAGGTCTGGGAGAACTTGGCAAAAATTCCTAGGAAAAATCTACTCTGAAGAGGATTTGTATGAGACATTTCTAAAGAGACCGCTGAATTATAGGAACGAACTTCTCCCCTTGCAATAGAACTAGGAGCGCGCCAATCAGAATTAAGCTCCCAGTACAGTCGTACTGAAAACGTATTTCAAGGGGAGGGGTGGTAAATTTCTTGGGGGGGGGGGTATATGCCTAAACAATATTAAAATAATCAATTTGAAGTACAATTGCGGGGGAAATCATACGATTCGGTCACTCGTCCAAACAATTTTTTTTCTTTTAAAAGAACAAATTTCATAGCCTTATTTAAACACATATGTCTAAATTTATGCAGGAATTTATTCCCTTGGGAAACGGTCCTTGAATTCTTTCAGAAAAGATTCTCTTATATCATCCTTGAAACTAATTCACTTTACAACCTAACTTTTTACAGTTTCGATGAAATGACAATGTCATTTTAAAGAGCCGATAATTTAAAGGGTGAAATTCTAGACGAGGGGCTTTTTACATTGGAAAGTAGGTGAGCTATCTAAATGAATCTTTCAGGACTGGATCCAGAGCCTCAATCTTCTAGGAGTGTATTTTGAGATATCTCCCCTCTCCTCCTTCAAGGAAACTGACTTCAGACGATCTTTGAAAAATTGAAACCTTAAGAAATAGATTTAAATTTCTAAGGTTTTTAAGATTTGCAAATTTTATCACCTAAATTTAGGAAGCAAAGCCTTGATGGGGGTTAAAATCCTGCTGAAATAATAGGAATTGTAATTTCAAGAACTAAACCCAGTAAAAAATTGACTGAAAACTCAAGCTTAGTCTAGATAGGTATAGAACCTATCATCTATACAATCTTCTAAGCCGTAGAAATAAGGAAATAATGAAGCTAGTAGCTTGACATCTTCTCTCCAGAATATGTACTAGGCCTCAGATTCATTCCTGTAAGTTTAATTCTCCAACTTAGCTACTTTCAAAGATACATAGAATCTAATCAACTAGAATTTGCCATTTTTCTGTTGCTACCTTGATCGAAACAAGACAATTTGCCACTGTTAGTTATTTAGCGAAGAGAAAATTTAAAGAGAAACTCAGTTTAAAATAGGTAATATGAATAAAAAAAAATTTAGGTAGATAATAATCAACCCCGACAGCAAAAAGGTTCCAATTCCTGTTGTATATATGTCCCTCTAATGGTCTTTTTAGGTTAATATTTAGGCGACATACTAGCTATTCACATTAAGAGGTAGCCAGTCTAAATATAGCCCACAATTAATAGTTGTCAATCACGGTCCTTCTAAGCAAAGTAGTTAGTATGGATAATGAAAAAATTCCAAGCATAAGCTATTCTTCCCAATAAATTTGTTTAAATCATACTGATAACTTAAAAAAAAACCTTTGAGTAGATAGTTTCTTATTGCTGGCTATTTACAAGAAACTAACTGTTTTCTGTTCTCATTCGGAAAGAAAGTCGTATCAAGAACATACAAAGGACTTTTCGGCATGGGAGGGAGGGGAGAGTGGTTTTTGAAATGGGAAAATTACAAAAGATGTGGTGAAACATGTAAATAATCCTCAGATTACAGGGAAACAAGGATACAAAGCCCCACTCCCCATTAAGATTGCCAAATCTCGTCAATTGTTTTGATTAGCTATATCAATATAGGCAACAATTCTCTTGTACACATGACGCTGCCGTTTGGAAGTCAAAGGAGAGAAAAGTAAGTAATTTCCATAATTGGACAACCTGAGAAGAAAAAGAAGGAAACGATCGGAGCCTTTACCAAGATAACCCTAAAATTAGGACATTTTACGTTCCTTTTCTTCTTATTCAGAAAAAAAACGGTCACCCCCCCTCCTGATGTGTAAATATATAGCCCAAATCAAAGTCCAATACATTGTCTGACAATACATTCATTTGTCTTTGTAGGTATGGAATCGATTAAAAATCAATTTTTTTAGAACATTTTACTAAGCCTATTTTAATCACGTGCACTTATAGGATATGTTGTTTATTGAGAAGACATCTTAACAATGTCCTTGTTCATTTGGTTTTGTCACAAAGGGATGGGGGCTGTTAGGCAAAGTTATGGAAACAGTTAGGGGAGCTAAAGAAACAACGCACAAGACAGCTTTAAGAATTTGTTGTTTCTAAAAAACAAAAAATTCGAAAACACTAAGCAAGGAAAAAAATAGGTTAGAAACAGGCTACTTTCTATTCAGTTTGGCACAAGATCCAGAGCAGGTTTGCATCATTTAACCTGAAACTTTTCCATTCCTAAAGTAAGAAATTAGAGGATTTAGATCTAAAGCCCCTATCTAGTTGCTATTTACGACAGTCTTAAAATTTGTAATTCCTAGATGGCAGCTCTTCGATTGGATGATTACGGCGTTAATGGAATCGGTAAATAGGGTGTTTATTTTTACGCGTTGTGAGCAATCCCTGTAACATTTTGATGATTAAATAACCAAAAAAAGTAAAAGTAGTATTCCAGGGGGTATAAAAAATAAACCTAAATAATCCAGGGGAGGCGGAGGGGGGGGGGGGTACCAGCCTCTCCCTTGAAACTATATTTTGTCCAGTTTCTGGACATTTTTATTATATATATATATATATATATATATATATATATATATATATATATATATATATATATATATATATATATATATTATATATATATATATATATATATATATATATTTCAGGTATATTTTATTAGAATTAATCTAACTTCACTTCTTGACTGTGGTAGGTATAAGAGATAAGTTCAAAAATTACAAGGTGCGGTGGCAAATAGCAGCACGCGTTGGTGCTGTGGATGGGGACGAAACAAGAGGTTTCTCCCGCGTCATCAGTCGACACATCCGGATCAATGATCTTTAAAGGTACATGTAATTCATAACGGTAAAAAAAAATACAATTACAGTGCTTACAATTTGAATGGTTGACCGTCCTAAATCATGACATATTCCCTGGAAAAACATTTTGTGAGCAATTGTAGTTTCAAGTTATAAGGTTGAAAGGAAAAAGATTTACACATTTATGTTTCAAATAATGTACAAAAAGAGACTAAAAGTTTTGTAGACGCCACCTATCGATAAAGTATCGCCATGCATGGTACATATAGCTCACCTGTTTCTGCAGGGAATGTATTTTGATTTTTCAATAGTATAGCTGATGTAATCCATCACAGTGGCTTAAAATAAATGAGTCAGTCTTTCTATCAAAACTCTGTCCTTGCATTCTGCTGACAAAGAATGCGGCAAAGCAATTATTGACAAGCATCAACGTGCCTCCAGGCATGGCATACGACCACGCGGGTAGCAGTCCAACTTCTGAGATATATATAAAGACAAGTGAAATAGCTGCGAATTACAAATTGAATATTTTCAAAGGTGTGGCAGGCAATTGTCAGCTTCAACAGGTGTAACTTCAATTTAACTGAATCGATCATTCAACAAAAACTTATCGTGGTCAAATACGTTAGATGCTTATTAGCCATAAACTGCATTATATAGAGGAATTATTCAGCTAGAATTAATTTGCCAAGGACGAATAAATATATATATGATCAATGACCAGATTAATAAGCCTATATGGAAGAAAGGTCAGGACGAGGAATGAAACCCAAATAGAGCCTTAGGAGATTGAAATAGAAGGTTAAGACGAGGAAACTTTTCTGAATATTAACTAGAAACGAAAATATGCTCTACAACTTTATCGAGAATACTTTTGAAAAAACATATAAAGTATATAATTAGTCAAGAACAAATGGATTAAAAAACTAGGTCATTTCATATACAATGGAGGTAAGAAGGAAGAGCTGAAGAGCAAGAGACGGTCTGCAATCTATACCTAGACACTGGACTAGACATACCTAGACTGGCATTTATTTCAGGGGTAGGGCACTAAAGTGCATAATAGTCCCAATAATTTGGTCTAAATAAATTCCTTTTCAAACAACAAAAATGTGGAAAAGTTAAAATGGAAAATGTATAAATATTTTTGTTTTAATATCAACTAGGGCTTGCATAGAAAGTAAAGCAGCGGGAGTACAGGCAATAAGGAAAAACCTTTCCTTGGGAAGTCTTGGGAAATTTTATTGCAAATTTTCTAGTTCTGGTAATTCCTTTTTTGGCTCCTATATAAATATAGCTTCTATCTGTTGACTTGATCATAAGATAAAAACATAAACTTGTGGTTGTATGTTTTTCAGATTGATAAATCACTATAGCCAATAGCCATCATAATATAGTATACTTTGTAATATATTTTACATCATCCTGAAGAGAAGCCAGGGCAAGAATACTTGTTATTCCTGAATATGTTCTTCCTAGGTCATGTTTTCCAATAAATATATTACTTACATTAACTGCATCAGCATTTTATTTATGGTTTCCAAGTCCTCCACAGTTACCTCTATGACAACTTGATCTGAATATTAGGAATCAACATAGGTCAACTGGGAAGTTGACACTGTCCCTGGAATCTCGTGTAGTTCAGACCCAATAATATTATTTCTTGTTCTAAATCAACAAATAGAATATTATAAGTAATTACTAAAAATACTGCCGAATATTGTTTCAAAACCTGTATACATCTAAGATTTAGATGTAGTATACTATTTTCAAGTTTGGGTTGCAAAAATAATGAGAACTGTTGAAATTCCATAAAGAATAGTTGAGAAACAGTAAGATGATTTCTGAGATTGTTTTACTTTGAAACTCTCATAACAACCAGGGAAAAAGCTTTGCTGATTTAAGACTTAAGTTTCATATTTAAATCTCTAAAATTTTAATTGTTATGAAGGAATGTCAACAAAAGACCAAACACATAAGAAGGGTAGGAATTTGTGTTTTTAATGAACAATTACTTCTCTATCTACCACAAGATTTAAATGGATCTTAAGAAAGGAAATGTCATCTAACTTGATCAGACTATTTCATAGGATATTACTTATTTTCCTAGTATTAGGATAAAATGCAAGGGTTTGAGTAATAATAGCCTAAGATTATGTAATCAACTCTGTCTAGAAGTTTAAAAGGACAAACTAAGGGAGAAAAGAACCATCATACAGTATTTACCTTTCTTTCCTAGTGGCGTGAAAGTAGCCTACATGGGAAGTTTTTTTTAAGGGGAAAGTAACGCTAAACAATAAATGAATTTGGGAAATAAGTTTCCCTAAAAAATAACCCCAATTGTTAAATATTCAGCTTAACATTGATGACCTATTTAAATTTTCAGCCAAAGGGATGCCAATATGCAAGAATAACCTATACTGGTTGTCCAAAAGGTGGCTTCCCCAACTGGCTATGAACTTATGCCTAATTATTGACCTAAGTGGACTCTAAAGTGCAGATAACTATTTGGACTCTAATTTAAACTTACATAGATCAACCTAGGCCTAGATGGTATCTATCTTTCAAATATTTAGGCCGGATAGCATCATACTGTATTGATATTACCCTGCGAGCTGACTTACTTCTTAACTTATTTAACTTATTATTTTACTATATTAACTATATCTAGCTTATTTAACTATATTATTGTTTAACTATATATATTTTAACTTATTTAACTATATAAAAGTATTATATACAGTCGTATTCTGTTAAATTTTCAAGCAAATCACGTAGGCTGAGGTTACTAGGTGTCTTAGCCTAGGCCTACACAAAGCAGGCTATCAGCAAACGTCACTATCCTTCAAAACTAGCAATATACTATATCTGGACACTTTTCTTGAGCTGTTAATATTTACCTGTAAACTGTTTCATAGTTTAGAAGTCCTGGAGGGCCACAAATTCCAGCCACAATAGCTAGATTGGCACTTGCTCTTTTGAAGAAACATGGCTTTGAGTTCTTTTTCATTGAAAAAGCCTTTTTTGAAGTGGGTCCCAACATAAAATCTTCACTTCGAAAGTGAAGAACACAAGGATTATGGCTGGTCAAAAGAGAGAAGGGAGACAAATGTTTGTTCTTGGCTGGACCATAATGCTCACTCACCAATCTTGCCCACTCTTCAAACCCCTTTTTGGGTATACAAACTATTGGGATTGATTCTCTTTTGCTGCAACAATCAGGAAAGCAACACTTCTTAAGGTTATATGCTGATTTACTGTTTTTGCTCATTTTCTGCTGTTTATCTGCACACGTTCTTTAATTTTTGAAATTGGCTACGAACTTACCTATTGGAATACATTAGCTGCATTTGTTTTCGTCGTTCTATGGAAATCAAATCCTCGGTTTTAAAATTAAGCCGCTCATTTTCGCCGCTCTATGAAATGTTTCGCTTATAAGCCGTTCTTTGAAATGCCGTGCTTCGTTCTTTGTACCGTCGTTCTTAGAACGACGAACTGAACCTCATACTCCCTTCAACAACTTCAGTTTTACTTTTGGGCCCCAAGTTTTAAAATGAAAAAACATGACAGAAAAGAATTTTATTGATTTATTTAATTTTGTAGATTTTGTTGATGGAGTCCTTTATCTAAAAAATGGTAGTGATTTGTTTCTCGTATATGTGGCACAGTTTTTAAATCTTCAGCAAGTTCTCGAAGCGTTTTTGGCATAAATTGCTTTCCAAACTTTCAAAAATTCCTTAGGGGTCTTGGAAACATCATGGGAGGAATTTCTAGATTACAAATAATACTAAGAAATTCCAGCTAACCCCAAGTTTCAATACCCTTAGGAATATGTTCAATTGTTCAAACGTCTTAAGCTTAAAATTTAGAAAGGACACTTGGCTGATTAAGTGTTGGGCTAAGTGCCACAACTATGAATATTGTCCATATTATGGAGTAAAAAATATTTTCTTAACATGTGTCCGTATGTGGAGTTTACTATTTAGGATTGCACCCCCATTCCAACTAATCTAATGTCTAAGCCCATTCATAAGCATTCAAAAGCAAGAGTGCCCATTTGCACTCTATAGAACAGTGCAACATCCCATTTGCCCATTTGCATCTATCCTGGAAAATAAAAATAACTTATCCTTTAAAAAAATTCTTATTTAAATAACTTGGTTCTTCATCTGATACATGAAATATAGCCTAGTCTCCTTTCTCTCTTAAATTGTGCACACCAAATAACTTCCAAAAGTAAGGGGCAAATATAAAGGAGGCAGCGCTCCCCCTCCCAAAAATATAATTAACAATATTTTATTCCAAAACTTAAAGAAGTGGATCCCTGACTTTAAAGTGCCTCCCTTCCTTCGCCTCCCAAAAAAAAATAACAGAATTCAATTCCTAAATCTTATGAACAATTGACAATCTATTTAAAGCCCACTTATAACCAGGCCGAAATTAACTTTGAAATACATACATGTAGGCCTATGCTCAATTTCAATGACCATATAAACTAAGCATCCTGTTGAGCTGAATTATCTAATTTTTCAATATATCATTTTAAACTCTCAAACAGTGTTTTTATTTGTTTGGGAATTTCTCTCTCTTGCTTCTTTTACAATATTAGTTACCATCTAATTTTCAACAGCACAAAAATACTTGTTGGGAAAATTGTTAGCTAGTGGTTTTGGTAAATATTGAGAAGATTATCCTTTAAAGAAGATCTTATTTAAATTACTTACTTCTTCATCTGATACATGAAAAATAGCCTAGTCTCCTATCTCTCTTAAAGTGTGCATATAGAATAACTTCTAAAAGTAAAGGGCAAATTTAAAGGGGGCAGCACTCCCCTTCCAAAAAATATAACAATGTTTTATTCCAAAACCTAAAAACGTGGACTCCTGGCTTCTCAAAATTTATTAAAACCCCTAGCTAACAATTTTCCCAACAAGTATTTTTGTGCTGTTGAAAATTAGATGGTAACTAATATTGTTAAAGAAACAAGAGAGAGAAATTCCCCAACAAATGAAAACACCGTTTGAGAGTTTAAAATGATATATTGAAAAATTAGATAATTCAGCTAAACAGGATGCTTAGTTTATATCGTCATTGAAATTAAGCATGGAGTAGATTTTAAGATTTGAATTTTGAGAAGACTATCCTTTAAAGAAGATCTTATTTAAATTACTGAGTTCTTCATCTGATACGTAAAATATAGCCTAGTCTCCTAGCTTTCTTAAAGTATGCACACAGAATAACTTCCAAAAGTAAGGGGCAAATATAAAGGGGGCAGCACTCCCCCTCCAATAAATATAACTAACAATATTTTCTTCCAAAGTTCAATGAAGTAGACCCCTGGCTTCTCAAAATTTACCACATTCACTAGCTAACAATTTTCCCAACAAGTATTTTTGTGCCGTTGAAAATTAGATAGAAACAAGAGAGAGAAATTCCCCAACAAATAAAAACACTGTTTGAGAGTTTAAAACGAGAGTTAAAAAACTAGACAATTGCGCTAAACAGGATGCTTAGTTTATATGGTCATTGAAATTGAGATTTAAAGTGCCTCCCATCTTTCCCCTCCCAAAAAAGAATAACAGAATTTAATTCCAAAACTTATGGGGCCTGGCCCCCGGCCCTCCATGGCCCAACCCACTCCCAAAAAATTTATCAACTAAATTTTATTCCAAAACATATTGGAGCTGACCTTTGTCCTTGAATGGCAAACCCTCCCCCCTCTAATAAAATTATAGACAAGGTCCTTTACTATTTTTGAAAGTGGTTTGGTTAGGAAAATAAAATTTTCAGGGATGGATCTGCAGACTTAAGTATGTCCTGGGAAGTTATTTTAAAGTACCTAATTCCATTCCTTCTCCCTCTAGAGGGAACTAACCTTTGATGCCCCTTAAAAATCTTTGTTTTATATAAGTCAAACCTTTCAAAATAAGTCTTCTGCTTAAATAGAATGCAAAAAAATTATTTTCAATTTCACAACTTTTATCATCCAAATTTTATAAGGTTTCAAAGATCTGCAATTAAATTTACTAAATTGAAAAAAAAAACCACATTGGTGTGGCTTAAAGTTCTACTCAAGTAAGAGGATTTTTTTTTCAAATAAAAACCAGAGAAAAAGAAACTGAAAATTAAGATATAATGCTGTTTTATCAAAATTTCAGTACAGTATAGTCATGTGAAGTATGCAAGTTTCTAAGGCATAAAAGTCAAAAGAGGGTTAACATAATAGCTTGGTAATACCTTTGTGAAGTGTGTTTTTGGCCCTGGATTCACTACTGAAACTTAATTTTCCTAACCTAACCACTTTTCAAGATAGCAAAAATAGCTTGTATAGTCACTGGATGAATAAAACAATTTCGGGGGAGGCTTGCAACATGCAGATTTTTTTTTAATAAAGTAGAGATTCTGTTGATATTTTTAATGTCTTGAATAAAAATCCCAAAAAAGGGTTTTTCAATAAAAATGACAAAAAAATAATTGTAAAACATTGCTACATGATTTTGATAAAAATATTAAGAAAGTATTGTCAAAGGACTGTAATTGAAGCAGAAATATTTTGGTTTACTTTTGTATTTTCGTTTTCTAAACTGTAAAGCTGTTGGGCTAGCCTTGGGAAGAAATGGATCCCCTCTCTTTTTTGGTGAATTTTCGAAATGTTAAATTTTTATGCATTATTTATGAAATAAATGTTATCCATTTTCAGTTTCACAAAATCAATTCAAAATATTTGCTTAATCATAACCCTTATTTTTGGAATAATAAAACTAGCACTTATGTTTCAATGTGAACAGGAACATTTCAATCCGAAGAGACCCAATCAAAATCCCATAACTCATGCTACTTAACTTAGGCTACTTAAGTCAATGTGAATCCGGCAATACGCTGTAATGTTACCCACAATGAAAATCAAATTAGCAATAATATGAACTCTGGTAGTTCAGTTATTTCTCTCTATACAGAAGAGAATTTGGAGTTATCATTCAAATTCTAAAGCTAGTCTATAGTGTCAATGCTATCAAGATGACTTTACTCTGAAATTGTCTACAAACTAATAATGACATATCCTTTTCACAACCTAAATAAGAGCCAGACATTGGACTGAGCCATTGTGCAGAAGTAATACCAAATGAAATAAAAACAAATTATAGTATCATTCTGAAAATGCTGTTATTATACTTTAAAAAGTGTCCTTAATCGGTTTGGTTTTACTGTACCAAAACTCCTTTAATATTTTGTATTTTCAGCAAAGTGCTAGTTTTCTATAAAACTGCAATTCTAGAGGAACATGATTAGTTGGTTGACTTTTACCAGTTTTATTGATCTATGTTATCATAATAACATTATGCAAAATCAATATTGCATATTTATATAGGAAATAATTTTTTGTTTTATATTTAAACTTTGTTCTTTACTTCCCTCAGAAGAACTTTTATTTTTTAATTAATCTGCCCGTTTTTAATTTAATTTTAATTTAGAAGCAACACTACAAGTATCTTTTTGGGAGGGGGAGGAGTCCCCTCATATACGAAACAATTTTTGGTCATTTTCAGTCTTAATGTCGCTCCTCATTTTCAGTTCAAGAATTTATTTTTTTTAATCATGCCAAGAAATCCATTCTACACAAAATTGTGTACGCAATTTTTGATTTTTTACTACCACGACTGTTAGGAAAGAGCAACTGTTTTTGTAGTCAACAGGTATGAAATAGTAATAAACAAGAAAAAGCTGTAAAGTAATTTAACAACTTATTATAGAAAAATGCAAATGGGTTTTCAGTAGTATGATTTCTTTATATACATTACAAATAGTTTTATCCTGTATATTAAATTGTAAAAATAAGTAAATAATGTGAAAAAGTAAATAATGATAAATAATCCTTCTTTGAATATACAACTTTGAGTGGTTCCAGAATCATATGCCTACACTTCTCCAATCCCTAATTGGCAAGGGGCTTGTGTAGTTGCAAACGATGAAACTGGATGACTTCCGTTCTCTTTTGAGTGAAAATACTTGAAAAATTTAAGAAACAAGTGCAATAAATTTACAAAAATAGTGAATTATTAGAAAAATAATTATATACAAGGGACAAACCATGAAAAAAAAGTTAAGAATTGAACCCTTGGCATTCTGATTTAAAGTAAAACAATAGTAACTGAACTAGAGTGGCTAAACCCATAAAGACTGAAGTTTGGATTACTGGCCGAAAGAAAGGACTAGAGGAAGGAGTAAAAAATGATAACATTGCAACACACTATATACTAGATCAGTTAAAAGAGCCAGAAAATGCAAAGCGAATTCGAGGTCATGCAAGAAGAGTTTGGGAAAAGCTAGCAAAGGATTTAAGGGATCGAGGCTTTGTGCTCGGAGATAAGCCAAAATTAAAGGTACAAAAGCAAATCAACCAGAAATACTAAGCAAATCAAGAAACGACAGGGAAAGGGGCTGTTGATAAGCCCGAGTATTTTCACGAAATAGATGAAATTGAGGAAAAATCACATGCAACTTGTCCTGTAGCTTATATATACTAGAAAGCCATTGAGTCGTATTATCCCTTATATGAAAAAAAAAGAATTAGGGGTCACTTGAAAAACAGCTTCTTTACGTTTCTGACAGTGAGGGCAATGACGAGACAAGGCCAGATCAGGAGGAACAAATGGTAAATCATGACGAGACCGGTTCCGGGAGTTGAAACAGCAAGAAGAAACCTGTAGTGCCATGTGCTTCCCCAAGTACATCGGAAGATGGTACATCTCCCAAGATGGCACCATAAATAAAAAATTCACCATTCTTCCAAGAGCCGGAGCATGGAAAAGCTTGAGGAAATTGAGAAAAAAGAAGCAGTGCGATTTGAGAAAAGTGAAGCTTTCCGGCAGACTTTGCTCGATGAGTATAAAAAAAACACAGCAAAGGAAAGCAGAGAGAGAGGAGTCCAAAATTGCCTTATTTGATCGCTTGTTTAGAGCTATTGAGAAAGTAGGTGCAAGCTCAGAAAAGACTGCAAAAAGGAAGAAAGACAGCTAAAGAAAGAGGCTGAGTGATTCATCAGACGACTCTGATTAAATGGACTTAAGTATCTGTTTATTACCATTTATTTGTGCCTTACAATATTTAATATGTTTGTATTACTTGTAATATATCTGTTCCATATTATGATTCCTCAAATAAAAAAGTGAAAATTTTTGTTGTAGAAACGTCAAACTTAGACAAAAAAACATGTTGGGAATTAGGTTAGTTGCCTTGGCGATGACCTGCTTTTTTACCCAAAATACTCAAGACTGTTTGCTTTAAACACTAAAAAAAAGTATTAGCAGCTCTTAAAAGAGGGAGTAAACAGTGCATCTGGGAACTCTTATTTTGGACAGGTTTTAATCACCAAAATACCCAGAATCTGGAAATTCCGGTAGGTAAAGCCCCAGCCTTAGAAAAAAAATACCAATTGGAGGGGGATAAGTTTTTAACAAGATAGACAACTCACTTTTTGTGGCACATAACGTTGCTTAAATTTTTTTTTCAGCGTTAGTAGATTGTCTACAAGTTTAATTTCAGAAAAATTGACAATGATTATAATGAACTCGCTATTGTTCTTTCCCATGGCTTGAGACCGGAGATTGTCTTTTGTTAAGCTCACGTTTTGTCACGGTTGTCAGCTGATCGAATTTACGTTGTTTTCTCTTCTACCTTCTGAGCATTGCAGCTAATTGGCTTCTGGCTAGTTTCTAAGAGCGTAATCACACGATGCGGGAAAAGCACGGTTTTTCTCTGATGTGCGCATGCACATGGTTTGCATGGATTTGTCCTTGCAAAAATTTTAGCAATATGGAAAATGCAGTTTTTCTGGTCAAATGTTCACAAAAACTGCATGGTTTTCCAGTTTTATTCAGATAGAAACAGACAACCGCACGGCATTCGGTGCGGTTATTCCTTACCCCAAGGTTGCAAGGTTTTGACGCAAAGCACTAGCACTTCGGAATTTAGCTTATACTTTTAGTTTAATTTAAGTTGTGTGTCACCATTTGTTGGAACACTCACCAATTTTATTGGCACAACTGAAAACCCTAGCTGCACCCCTACCTCCTGCCAACTACTACTACTACTACTACTAGCAACTCACTGCATCACCTAGCCACATTAGGACACCACGACTGCACATGCTCCTCCTCCAGGCCATTCTATTAAATCCTTATATCTTTATCAAATTTCTTTTAGATACTTCCTTGTGCCCCATCCAATCCTATTCAGGGTCGACTTTATTTTGTTTGGCCTAACCATCCAAATGTGTTCCATTTTCTTTTCTTTTTTTGCCTTGAGTATCTTTGAAAGAGGGTCCTTTAACTTTGAAAGAGTGCACGCTGGTTCCACCTGTGCAAAAAAAGTAAATATTTTCCAAATCTTTTTTATAGGAAATAATTAAAAGAGAGGATTAGATAGTGAAAGAATGTCTGTTTTATTCCAAGTAACCGGCTTAGAGCTCCATGCAAAGCCTCATATAATGTTTTGAATATATTCACCTATTTATACTGGAAATATAGAACTAAGTTTAAGATAGCCAACTTTATTTGATTCCACACGTCCTTGCAATAAGCAAAGAGATATAAATAAGAAAATATATGTTCTGAGAGACTCGGGTGTTGGCAAAAAAATAAAAAAGCAACCACTTCGAAACTACTGCACTTAACTTTCTTCCTCAAGTTCTATTTCTTACTATGTAGAGACAAAGATACAAATGATAAAGTGATTATTTGAAATATTGGAACAATAGAAAGTAAATGAAAATTGATCTATTTTTGCCATTATATTATTTTTGGGTACTAATCTTGCTTATCCTTAATTTAAACCATGTTCCATGCTAAGATATTTTGACAGTGAAAAAAGTCAAAGTTGCTGTTTGATTCGACTACCTGTGTCAGTTGTGGACAACTCTCTCCCCTGTTACAAAACTTTGAAACTGATTGCTTAAAGATAAAAGGAAATTGAAACATGGTCAACGAATTCAAGGGTTGGCTTGAAAATAAGCTACAAACTGGCCACGTTTTTCTTGGCCATCTCTAGTTTGCTGTGACAAGACAGGGCTGAACACTCTAACTTGAATTTGTGAATTTGACAAATCACTGTCTTGACTGTCATACCACTCTTCAAAGCTGCCTTCGTTGATTTCACATATATTGTGTAACACACAGGCAGTAGTAATCACGTATGGTACAAAGTCAAGATGACAGTCGACACATTGAAGTTTATGCCAACGTCCTTTCAAAAAGCCAAAGCAATGCTCAATCACAACTCTTGCTTTCGCGAGTTTCAAATTGTATACCTTCTCATATTGAGACAAAGTCCCGACATCTTTGAATGGTGTTAAGACGTTGTTACTTATTGGATATGCCGAATCCGCTAGAATATGGAATCTATCATCCGGGAATAGCTCTCTTGGGTTATTTTGGATTGCCTCGTATATTGAGGATGCGCGGAATACCCTTGCGTCATGACAGGACCCAGGATAACCAACATGGATATGAGTAAATTAATGTTTAGCATTGCAACAGCCTTGCAAGATAATACTGTGATATCCCTTCCTGTTACTGTAGGTCTTTTGCTGGTTTTGGTCAGAACACTCTTCTTACGTGACAACCATCCACTGCCCCTAAAACACCCTTGACACCCTTTTTCATTAAAAGTTCTCTGAGTTGTTTTTATATCCTCATATGTAGAGGGCCAAATTATAAACTTGTGGGTAAGGCTAGTCAAAATGTAACAAACTGAGTGTACGCATTTGTGAACAGTTGATTTTGACACATCAAATCTATCTCCTATATCCCTCATTGATACTTGGTTACCAAGGTACCACAGTGTTATTAAGAGACATTTCTCTATACTGACGATTTGTCTTTTCTTTCTATTCATGGGCAGATAATCCAAACTTTCATCATATTCATCTTCAAGGAATGACAGATCGTGTGGGAAGTGTTTCTGAGATATGTCACATTCACAAATAATCCTTTTCAGTGTGTTGAAGGAATTGCGGGCCAAGCGAAAATGTTCACGAAATCGTGTATTAGTCATTACCTTAACGGTCTCTCCAATAAAATACTTGACTTTCTGGTGCTCAGCACGGCCGCATACCTATAAAAAATACTGCGTAGACAAAAAAAAAAGAAAGAAATTCGCAACCAGCCACTACAAGACTTACTAATACCGAAAATAAAAATATTTGAACTTAGAGAGGGTTGTATTTTTTTTAACAATTAAGTCTTTCGCTTGAAATTTTACAATGAAAATTAAATTTATTGGAAGTAAAAGGTAAGAAATCCTAGTGAAATCTGACAATAAGGAAATTTGGTGTAAATTGATAGCATATAGTTTTGAATATATCTCGTTCATGGGTAAAACCCTATTCTAGGTATATCCCCGCCCCATTAACTAACGTCAGCCTAACACTAAAATGTGCTTTTTAAGAAAATTGTGCTTTTTTAACTCTCAACATAGCACGAAGTTTAGAAAAAAATTATTGCAAGGATAACGTAAGAAATTTATATAAAAATTAGTTTAACTTTTTTTTGGAATAAGTGCTAGTTAATCGATAAAAATTTCCTCTATCTATATCCGCGCCCTTTAGCTAATGTCCCCCTGACACTAAAATGTGTCTTTTAAGAAATATGTGGTTTCTTTTTCAGCCCTTAACATAGCTTTATGGAAAGACTAAGGCAACATTGCTATGAAAAACAAGTTTATGCAAGCAAAACGTACACAATTCCTATAAAATCTAATAAAATTAAATTTTTCACTAGTGCTAGTTCATTCATGACATCACCAAAAGGGTTTCCATCCTCTACATAGGATTTTTGTTCAGAACTGTACCAAAACAAATTGACTGCACTTTCTATATAGGATTTATGGCTGGACCTACTAAGCCCCTTTTTACTGTTTAGTCTAACCCCGGTTTCACATTAGCACTAAGTGGCCTACGCTAAGTGGCTTACGCTACGGAGCTTAAGTAAATTTGTTTCACATTTGAATTTTGCCTATCATACTTTCAGTTCCATAAACTCCGTAACGTAAGCTTTTTTTAACCTTCAAAAGAAGATGAAGAAACAATTTGCATGATAGTCAATATTTAGATGTAAAGACATGGAAGGTACTGAGGAAGCAAATGGAATCCGTCCTTTCTATTCTGACTCCAGCAGTGATGAAGAACTTGCGCTGTTGGCTGTTTTTCAGGAAGAGGAGCAGCAGACACCTAAAAAGTAGAGTAAACTAAGCTGAAGCTGGGCAACTTAGTAGAAAATGAGTAATTAAGTTTAAGCTACTGTCCAATATCAGCCAATTACCCTTCGAAGATTTATTTCATAAAAAATTGGGTAAATTTGTAGTTTATATGCTTGGCCAATATGCTTTTGGCCAAGGATTCATCACTGGAAGTTTCATTTTCATACCCTAACCCATTTCCAAAATAGCCAAAAGTAGCTCATCTATAATTTTACGAAAAACAAATTTGCAGAAAGTTTTTAAAGGAGCCTGTAATTTCCTAAGAAATAACATCACAGTGAAACTGACATCATTTTGAGGGGTGTCTTGTTTTTTTTTATTTCTGCAAATTCATTTCCATAATAAAATTTCACTGTTAATACTAAATAAAAACATTATTTCCATTCCTGAATCAAATCCAAATGGCAATTTTTTCTCACAAAAAAAGTTTTTCTTTAGATATGTATACTTTAAACTTTTTGTTACCATGGGATGTTTACCTCTGGAAGCATAATAAGATTATAAAAAAGACATGAAACTGATGTGTTCACTTTCATTCTTGCTAAATTGTGTTGAAAACTACAAACTTACCAAATATAGGCTCACTTATGTTGTAAAAGAGTGGGGCTTACATTATTCTGGGAACTGAAAAATTACCTATACCACTAAGCATTAGTGGGTGAAGTTCTAGTCAAATTACTTGTTTGTTGGTATAGTTATTGTCAAACAGTTTCTTGCTATCTCAGGAAGTAGCTGACCTAGGTGAATGTATCATTCAGGAATCAATCCACGATCTAAAACATATCCTTGAAAGATGTTATCAAGCTAATATACTTTCCCTTTGTTTATTTCCAAGGCTCAGAAGATTGCATGGATAAGAGATATTTGCCAAGAAATTTGACAGAAATAGTTTGTGTTAACTTTTTATTTTCGTTGGTCCTTGTTTTGGAAAACACAATTTCTATTCTTTAAGCACAATTTTGTGCCATATGCCATTAAATAAATATGTTCAATATGTGCCAGTCGCGTCTGGCACTATGGCATCGTCAAGTCCTTCGCGAATCAAACTCGTTCCTTTCGGACTCCGATGTGGCGGGCTGATAGGTGTTTGCGGTTCCTCCGCTGAATCGTACCTTCATTTGTCTGCACCCGGTACGATCGTGGCTGTTTTGCATGAGAAACCACAACGGCCTGTTTCCACGGTCCGTTGGGCATTTTCTGAATGTGGATCGCGTCGCCGGGGTTGAGCTGATTTAAAGCCTTGGCTGATTTGTCGTGGTAAAATTTCTGGCATTTTTGCATTTCAGTTCTTTGCTGAGTGAACTGTTTGGTCGGGACGAACTTCTTCTTTAGGTGACGTGTGGTGCATGGTAGAATGGATCTTAGTTGGCGAGACATAAGGAGTTGAGCAGGAGATGCGAACCCATTGACTGGTGTATTCCGGTATTCTAATAGACCCAGAAAGGGGTCTTCTCCGTTTTCCATTGCCTTGGTCATGATGTTTTTTATAATCTGCACAGTTTTCTCGGCGAGTCCATTGGACTTGGGATACCCAGGGCTAGATGTGCTCAGTGAAATACCCCAGGCTTTGGCAAAATTGATGAATTCCCCGGAAGTGAACTGAGGGCCATTGTCAGACATTAGCTGTGATGGTATGCCATGCCGGGCAAAGTGGGCCTTAAGTCGCGTTATAACCGCGTTGGACGATGTCGTCGCAAGTCTGTCGACTTCGAAGAAACGGCTGTGATAATCGACAGTTGCTAGGAAACTGGAGCCATTCCATTCAAACAGGTCAGTAGCGATCATTTGCCAAGGGAGCGTTTCTATGCTGTGGTTGATCATCGGCTCCTTCGAGTTGTTCAGCATGTGCTTGGAGCATGTTTGGCATTTTTCTATGTACTGTTTGGTGTCTGCGCTGAGTCCTGGCCAGTACACTAACATCCTTGCTCGCTGTTTGGTTTTCTCGGTTCCAAGGTGGGCTGCATGTAGCTGCTGGAGTGTGTCTAACTGCAGGTTCTTGGGAATGATCAGTCTGTCTCCCTTGAGAAGAATGCCTTTTGTGAAGAACAGCTCGTGTTGGACGTTCCAGTAGGTTGGGATGTTGGTTGGGCACTCTTTTCTAGTACTCGGCCAGCCCTCTTGAATCGTTTTGACTAGGGTGCTCAAGGTTTCATCCTGCGTCGTTTCCTTCCGTATCTGCTCAATCTTCTGGTCGCTGGCTAGAAGGTTCCGTACTACGTGGTGTACATAGATATCCGGATCTTCTTCCAGTTTTGGATCTGTATCACTAAGATGGAGGCGTGATAGAGTGTCAGCGACGGGGATTTCGGATCCTGGTCGGGACCTCAGACTCAGGTCGTAAGGCTGGGGCTGAAGCATTAATCGTTGCACTCGTGGTGGGGCTTTGTGAATAGGATTTGCTACTACGGTTTCGAGGGGGCGGTGGTCAGTTGTGGCGTCAACGTGGTGACCGAATAGATAATGATGGATGTGTTTACAGCCATATGCAATGGGGTATAACTCTTTTTCGAGTTGCAGATACTTCTGCTCTGTCTTGCTGAGCGATCTTAATGCATATCCTGTGACCTGCCCTTCCGAAACAAGGTGGGCGCCGAGCCCGTGGCTGGAGGCGTCAACAATGAGTTCGACGTTCTTGCTCTGATGGTTGAAGAACGGGGTGTTCGACACTATAGAGCGCTTCAGGTCCTCGAATGTGTGGGTGTTTTCCTCTGACCAGATGAATAGGTTTGCTTTGGTCAGGTCATGGAGTGGTTTGTTTTTTTGTGGATAGGCTTGGTATTTATTTGGCGAGATAGTTTATCATCCCAACGAGGGTTAGCTGTTCTTCTAGGCATGATGGGTTTGGCATGTGGTTAATGGTGTGAATCTTTTCGGGATCTGGCCGCATCCCCGTGGAGCTGATTATGTGTCCGAAGTAGCTGACACTGGAGGCCAAAAACTCGCGCTTATTTTTGTAGAAACGGATACCCTTAGCTAGGGCACGTTCGAGTATCGCTGCCAGGCGCTCATCATGCTCTCCTCGCGTGGCACCGTAAACGATCATGTCATTAATGATGATGAAGAAACCCTCTAGGCCTTCAAAGGCATCTTCCGTCCTCCTCTGAAACTCATCTTGCACTGAGATGATTCCGAAGGGCATTCGCTTGAAACGATATCTTCCGTATATTGTGCTGAATGTTTTGAGGTAAGACGAATCTTCGGAGAGCGGAACTGACCAGTAACCGGAACGGGCATCAAGTTTTGTGAATATTTTCGCTCCGTATAGGTTGGAGGTGACGTCGTCTAGAGTAGGAATGGGATAGTGGGGCCGTTTGATGGACTTGTTTAGGTTCAAAGACTCTATGCACAGTCTTATGGTCCCATCCTTCTTCTCAACCATAACCATCGAAATGACCCACTCTTTTGGGGTAATGACCTTTTCGATAATCCTTAGATCTTCTAGAAGACTGAGTTCTTGTTTGAGTTTATCCAGCATGGCCGCGGGTACTCGTCTCGCTGGGTAGACAGTTGGAGTGGTACTGTCTTTCAGGTATATGTTGCATTCTCCTTCGAGTTTCCCGATTCCTTTAAACACTTCTTTGTGCTTTTCCTTCAGGAAGGGTATTCTTGAAGATGTTGAATTTATATTCAGGACCAGCTTAATCAGGTACAAATCAAGGCTTGAACGGTAGCCTATGATGGGGGCAGCTGAAGTTTCTACTACAAAGAATTGTTGCCTGCTGCTGAGGTTATCTTTGTAGCTGCATGATAATTCGCAGACTCCAGCTACAGGGATCCTTGCTCCACAGTAGCTGGTGAGGTGCTGGCTTGTGGGTTTCACGGTGGGCTTTGGGGTGATGAGGTCAAAGTACTTCCTTGGAATGATATTGACCTGGGCCCCCGTGTCTATTTTGAACTGGACATGGAACTGATTGTTGATGATCAAGGGTATCACTGCCTCGTCTTTGTTTTTGCTTTGTTCGATGGAGTACAGGAATAAGGTCTCATCACTGGAGTCTGCTTGGACAGTGTCTTCTTCGACTGAATTTACTGTCTTACTTTGACAAACTCGTGCGAAATGGTTGAGCTTTTCGCAGATGGAGAATGTCTTGCCCTTTGCTGGGCAGACATGGGAGGGGGAGTATGTTCCACCACAGAAGTAGCATGGTTGGCTCTTTGAGCCACTTGCTTCCTGTTTTTTCCTGCTGCTGTTCCGGTTTGGGTAGCTTGAGATGGCATCGATCTCTTGCTTTATGGGAATAGACTTAGTTCCATGGAATGTTTTAAGCTGTGCCTTGGTCACTTCGTGGGTTCTGCACATAATGGTAGCTTGTTCAAGCGTAAGTTCATCACCTTCAGCCAGGAGCTTCTCACGTACGTTTTGGTTTAGTATTCCGCATACTATGCGATTGCGGACCATTTCGTTTGGGTCTGAGTAAGAACATGGTTTCACTAATGTCTTGAGCTCTGTAATATATTTCTCTACACTTTCTGCCTCAGTTTGGTCTCGTTTTTGGAACAGATACCGTGCAAAAACTGTGTTCTTCTGTGGTAATGCATATGCCTTTAATTTCTCAAGGTACCGTTCAATTTTGTTCCGTTCCTCGTCTGCAATGGTGAAGGTGTTGAATATTTCTCGTCCTTTTGTTCCAGCCCAGATAAGTAGGTAGGCACAGAGAGCTTTCTCTGTTTTGCCTGCCAGTGGGTCTGCAAACATCAGTTGGGGGTGCTCTTGGAAATAGTCCCATTCTTCTGCTAGGGAGCTGGCTTCCCAGTTGATTGATGGCTGTAGTACATCCATGAGATCCCACTTCTGATACCATGTAATACTTTTCTAGTATAAAGGTTTATTGACCCAGGCTACCTACAAAGAGCTGGCTGGAGCTGAGTAAGAGTAAGACTGGAGCTGAAGCATTAATCGTTGCACTCGTGGTGGGGCTTTGTGAATAGGATTTGCTACTACGGTTTCGAGGGGGCGGTGGTCAGTTGTGGCGTCAACGTGGCGACCGTACAGATAATGATGGAAGTGTTTACAGCCATATACAATGGCGTATAACTCTTTTTCGAGTTGCAAATACTTCTGCTCTGTCTTGCTGAGCGATCTCAATGCATACGCTGTGACCTGTCCTTCCGAAACAAGGTGGGCTCCGAGTCCGTGGCTGGAGGCGTCAACAATGAGTTCGACGTTCTTGCTCTGATGGTTGAAGAATGGGGTGTTCGACACTATAGATTGTTTCAGGTCCTCGAGTGTTTGGGTGTGTTCCTCTGACCAGATGAATGGCTTTGCTTTGGTCAGGTCATAGAATGGTTTGTTTTTTGTGGATAGGCTTGGTCTGTATTTGGCGAGATAGTTGATCGTCCCAAAGAGGGTTAGCAGTTCTTCCCGGCATGATGAGTTTGGCATGTGGTTAATAACGCGAATCTTTTCGAGATCTGGCCGCATCCCCGTTAAGCTGATTATGTGTCCAAAGTAGCTGACACTGGAGGCCGAAAACTCGCACTTATCTTCGTAGAAATGGATACCCTTAGCTAGGCCACGTTCGAGTATCGCTGCCAGGCGTTCATCATGCTCTCCTCGCGTGGCACCGTACACGATCATGTCATCAATGATGATGAAGAAACCCTCTAGGCCTTCAAAGGCATCTTCCGTCCTCCTCTGAAACTCATCGTGTGCTGAGATGATTCCGAAAGGCTTTCGCTTGAAATGATATATTCCATATATTTTGCTCAATGTCTTGAGGTAAGGCGAATCTTCGGAGAGTGGACCCGACCAATAACCAGATCGGGTTTCAAGTTTTGTGAATATTTTATCTCTGTATAGCTTGGAGGTGACGTCGTTTAGAATAAGAATGGGATAGTGGGGCCGTTTGATGGACTTGTTTAGTTCACAGGGTCTATGCACAGTCTTATGGTCCCATCCTTCTTCTCAACCATAACCATCGATTTGACCCACTCTTTTGGGGTAATGACCTTTTCGATAATCCTTAGATCTTCTAGACGACTGAGTTCTTGTTTGAGTTTATCCAGCATGACCGCGGGTACTCGTCTCGCTGGGTAGACAGTTGGAGTGGTACTGTCTTTCAGGTATATGTTGCATTCTCTTTCGAGTTTCCCGATTCCTTTAAACACTTCTTTGTGCTTTTCCTTCAGGAAGGGTACTCTTGAAGATGTTGAATTTACATTCAGTACCAGTTTAATCAGGTTCAAATCAAGGCTTGAACGGTAGCCTATGATGGGGGCAGCTGAAGTTTCTACTACAAAGAATCGTTGCCTGCTGCTGAGGTTATCTTTGTAGCTGCATGATAATTCGCAGACTCCAGCTACAGGGATCCTTGCTCCACAGTAGCTGGTGAGGTGATGGCTTGTGGGTTTCACGGTGGGCTTTGGGGTGATGAGGTCAAAGTACTTCCTAGGAATGATATTGACCTGGGCCCCTGTGTCGATTTTGAACTGGACAGGGAACTGATTGTTAATGATCAAGGGTATCACTGCTTCGTCTTTGTTTTTGCTTTGTTCGATGGAGTACAGGAATACGGTTTCATCACTGGAGTCTGCTTAGACAGTGTCTTCTTCGACTGAATTTACTGTCTTACTTTGAAAAACTCGTGCGAAATGGTTGAGCTTTTTGCAGATGGAGCATGTCTTGCCCTTTGCTGGGCAGACATGGGAGGGGGAGTATGTTCCACCACAGAAGTAGCATGGTTGGCTCTTTGAGCCACTGGCTTCCTGTTTTTTTCTGCTGCTGTTCCGGTTTGGGTAGCGTGAGATGGCATCGTTCTCTTGCTTTATGGGAATAGACTTAGTTCCATGGAATGTCTTAAGCTGTGCCTGGGTCACTTCGTGGGTTCTGCACATAATGGTAGCTTGTTCAAGCGTAAGTTCATCACCTTCAGCCAGGAGCTTCTCACGTACGTTTTGGTTTAGTATTCCACAAACTATGCGATCGCGGACCATTTCGTTTGGATCCGAGTAAGAACATGGTTTCACTAATGTCTTGAGCTCTGTAATATATTTTTCTACACTTTCTGCCTCAGTTTGGTCTCGTTTTTGGAACAGATACCGTGCAAAAACTATGTTCTTCTGTGGTGATGCATACACCTTAAATTTCTCAAGGCACCGTTCAATTTTGTTCCGTTCCTCGTCTGCAATGGTGAAGGTGTTGAATATTTCTCGTCCTTTTGCTCCAGCCCAGATAAGCAGGTAGGCACAGAGAGCTTTCTCTGTTTTGCCTGCCAGTGGGCCTGCAAACATCAGTTGGGCGTGCTCTTGGAAACGGTCCCATTCTTTTGCTAAGGAGCTGGCTTCCCAGTTGTTTGACGGTTGTAGTACATCCATGAGATCCCACTTCTGACACCATGTAATACTTTTCTAGTATAAAGGTTTATTGACCCAGGCTACCTACAAAGAAAAGCAATATCTAAGCACAGCACAAGCATTAAAAGCACAAGCATGGGATAGGCACAACGGGGAATTAAGCACAAGCATTAAGCAGGAATTAATCGGAATTCTACATGTAATACTTTTCTAGTATAAAGGTTTATTGACCCAGGCTACCTACAAAGAAAAGTAATATCTAGGCACAGCACAAGCATTAAAAGCACAAGCATGGGATAGGCACAACGGGGAATTAAGCACAAGCATTAAGCGGGAATTAAGCGGAATGCTACATCTTCCTTCTTTTGTCACTTAAACTGCCTGCATTTCCTTTTACACCAACACTCCACACTCGATCCCGTTCATCGGGATGCCCCCCGTTTGGGGGGCAGCTGAAGTTTCTACTACAAAGAATTGTCGCCTGCTGCTGAGGTTATCTTTGTAGCTTCATGATAATTTGCAGACTCCAGCTACAGGGATCCTTGCTCTACAGTAGCTGGTGAGGTGCTGGCTTGTGGGTTTCACAGTGGGCTTTGGGATGATGAGGTCAAAGTACTTCCTAGGAATGATATTGACCTGGGCCCCTGTGTCGATTTTGAACTGGACATGGAACTAATTGTTGATGATCAAGGGTATCACTGCTTCGTCTTTGTTTTTGCTTTGTTCGATGGAGTACAGGAATACGGTTTCATCACTGGAGTCTGCTTGGACAGTGTCTTCTTCGACTGAATTTACTGTCTTACTTTGACAAACTTGTGCGAAATGGTTGAGCTTTTTGCAAATGGAGCATGTTTTGCCCTTTGCTGGGCAGACATGGGAGGGGGAGTATGTTCCACCACAGAAGTAGCATGGTTTGCTCTTTGAGCCACTGGCTTCCTGTTTTTTTCTGCTGCTGTTCCGGTTTGGGTAGCGTGAGATGGCATCGATCTCTTGCTTTATGGGAATAGACTTAGTTCCATGGAATGTCTTAAGCTGTGCCTGGGTCATTTCGTGGGTTCTGCACATAATGGTTGCTTTTTCAAGCGTAAGTTCATCACCTTCAGTCAGGAGCTTCTCACGTACGTTTTGGTTTAGTATTCCGAATACTATGCGATCGCGGACCATTTCGTTTGGGTCTGAGTAAGAACATGGTTTCACTAATGTCTTGAGCTCTGTAATATATTTCTCTACACTTTCTGCCGCAGTTTAGTCTCGTTTTTGGAACAGATACCGTGCAAAAACTGTGTTATTCTGTGGTGATGCATACGCCTTAAATTTCTCAAGGTACCGTTCAATTTTGTTCTGTTCCTCGTCTGCAATGGTGAAGGTGTTGAATATTTCTCGTCCTTTTGCTCCAGCCCAGATAAGTAGGTAGGCACAGAGAGCTTTCTCTGTTTTCCCTGCCAGTGGGCCTGCAAACATCAGTTGGGTGTGTTCTTGGAAACGGTCCCATTCTTCTGCTAGGGAGCTGGCTTCCCAGTTGATTGATGGCTGTAGTACATCCATGAGATCCCACTTCTGACACCATGTAATACTTTTCTAGTATAATGGTTTATTGACCCATTTTTTTTTTTTTTCAGCTAAGCATTTATTATATATTTAAGCATTGATTTCCTTTACAAGTTGCTAACGTTCAAAGTCCAATATAATGAGTAACTGCCTGTAACGCTTGTAGTAGTAACAATTTCAGCTCCATATTTACTTTGGAGAAACGACATCAATTGCAACGGTCCCAAGGCTTCTTCGATCCCAATTAGAATCTGCCTTGCCAGCTTGCTGCCAGATGAGATCAGGTTCTCATCATCACTGTCACTGGTCAAAAGATAAATTTGTGGTCTCAAGTCTTCTTCTATCATATGTCGAATCTCATTTCTAGGATTGCTGCCAGATGACATCAGGTTCGCAGCACATAAATCTCTGTTCAAACGAAAAATTTGTTCATTGTCTAGACCAAACAATTCGCAGTGCGAGTTTCTAGGACTTCCATAGACACAGATGTACATACCTAGTATGAAAAAAAAAATAAATATAAGAAAAATCTCAGGTAATAGGTACATTTTTGATCACTGTTTGTGCCTCAGTTCTCTGTTCGTCTTATCTGATGTTTTCGTTGACCGGCGAATCGAGAACAGAGAATGTAATACTTTTCTAGAAGAAACGGCTGTGATAATCGACAGTTGCTAGGAAACTGGAGCCATTCCATTCAAACAGGTCAGTAGCGATCTTTTGCCTAGGGAGCGTTTCTATGCTGTGGTTGATCATCGGCTCCTTCGAGTTGTTCAGCATGTGCTTGGAGCATGTTTGGTATTTTTTTATGTACTGTTTGATGTCTGCGCTGAGGCCTGGCCAGTACACTAACTTCCCTGCTCGCTGTTTGGTTTTCTCGGTTCCAAGGTGGGCTGCATGTAGCTGCTGGAGTGGGGCTAACTGCAGGTTCTTGGGAATGATCAATCTGTCTCCCTTGAGAAGAACGCCTTTTGTGAAAGACAGCTCGTGTTGGACGTTCCAGTAGGTTAGGATGTTGGTTGGGCACCCTTTTTTAGTACTCGGCCAGCCCTCTTGAATTGTTTTGACTAGGATGCTCAAGGTTTCATCCTGTGTTGTTTCCGTCCGTATCTGCTCAAGCTTCTGGTCACTGGCTTGAAGGTTCCGTACTACGTGGTGTACATAGATATCCAGATCTTCTTCCAGTTTGGATCTGTATTGCTAAGATGGAGGCGTGATAGAGTGTCAGCGACGGGGATTTCGGATCCTGGTCGGAACCTCAGACTCAGGTCGTAAGGCTGGAGCTGAAGCATTAATCGTTGCACTCGTGGTGGGGCTTTGTGAATAGGATTTTCTACAACGGTTTCGAGGGGGCGGTGGTCAGTTGTGACGTCAACGTGGCGACCGAATAGATAATGATGGAAGTGTTTACAGCCATATACAATGGCGTATAACTCTTTTTCGAGTTGCGAATACTTCTGCTCTGTCTTGCTGAACGATCTCGATGCATACGCTGTGACCTGCCCTTCCGAAACAAGGTGGGTGCCGAGTCCGTGGCTGGAGGCGTCAACAATGAGTTCGACGTTCTTGCTCTGATGGTTAAAGAACGGGGTGTTCGACACTATAGAGCGGTTCAGGTCCTCGAGTGTTTGGGTGTGTTCCTCTGACCAGATGAATGGCTTTGCTTTGGTCAGGTCATGGAGTGGTTTGTTTTTTGTGGATAGGCTTGGTATGTATTTGGCGAGATAGTTGATCATCCCAAGGAGGGTTAGCAGTTCTTCTCGGCATAATGGGTTTGGCATGTGGTTAATGGCGCGAATCTTTTCGAGATCTGGCTGCATTCTCGTGGAGATGATTATGTGTCCGAAGTAACTGACACTGGAGGCCAAAAATTCGCGCTTATTTTCGTAGAAACGGATACCCTTAGCTAGGGCACGTTCGAGTATCGCTGCCAGGCGCTCATCATGCTCTCCTCGCGTGGCACCGTAAACGATCATGTCATTAATGATGATGAAGAAACCCTCTAGGCCTTCAAAGGCATCTTCCGTCCTCCTCTGAAACTCATCTTGTACTGAGATGATTCCGAAAGGCATTCGCTTGAAACGATATATTTCGTATATTGTGCTGAATGTTGTGAGGTAAGACAAATCTTCGGAGAGTGGAATTGACCCGTAACTAGATCGGGTATCAAGTTTTGTGAATATTTTCGCTCCGTATAGGTTGGAGGTGACGTCGTTTAGAGTAGGAATGGGATAGTGGGGCCGTTTGATGGACTTGTTTAGGTTCAAAGACTCTATGCACAATCTTATGGTCCCATTCTTCTTCTCAAACAAAACCATCGAAATGACACACTCTTTTGGGGTAATGACCTTTTCGATAATCCTTAGATCTTCTAGGAGACTGAGTTCTTGTTTGAGTTTATCCTGCATGGCCGCGGGTACTCGTCTTGCTGGGTAGACAGTTGGAGTGGTATTGTCTTTTAGGTATATGTTGCATTCTCCTTCGAGTTTCCCGATTCTTTTAAACGCTTCTTTGTGCTTTTCCTTCAGGAATGGTACTCTTGAAGATGTTGAATTTACGTTCAGTACCAGTTTAATCAGGTCCAAATCAAGCTTTGAACGGTAGCCTATGATGGGGGCAGCTGAAGTTTCTACTACAAAGAATCGTTGCCTGCTGCTGAGGTTATCTTTGTAGCTTCATGATAATTTGCAGACTCCAGCTACAGGGATCCTTGCTCTACAGTAGCTGGTAAGATGCTGGCTTGTGGGTTTCACAGTAGGCTTTGGGGTGATGAGGTCAAAGTACTTCCTAGGAATGATATTGACCTGGGCCCCTATGTCAAGTTTGAACTGGACATGGAACTGATTGTTAATGATCAAGGGTATCACTGCTTCGTATTTGTTTTTGCTTTGTTCGATGGTGTACAGGAATATGATTTCATCACTGGAGTCTGCTTTGACAGTATATTCTTCGACTGAATTTACTGTCTTACTTTGACAAACTCGTGCGAAATGGTTGAGCTTTTTGCAGATGGAGCATGTCTTGTCCTTTGCTGGGCAGACATGGGAGAGGGAGTATGTTCCACAACAGAAGTAGCATGGTTTGCTCTTTGAGCCACTGGCTTCCTGTTTTTTTCTGCTGCTGTTCCGGTTTGGGTAGCGTGAGATGGCATCGATCTCTTGCTTTATGGGAATAGACTTAGTTCCATGGAATGTCTTAAGCTGTGCCTTGGTCACTTGGGTTCTGCACATAATGGTTCTGCACATAATGGTTGCTTTTTCAAGCGTAAGTTCATCACCTTCAGCCAGGAGCTTCTCACGTACGTTTTGGTTTAGTATTCCGCATACTATGCGATCGCGGACTTTTTCGTTTGGTTCTGAGTAAGAACATGGTTTCACTAATGTCTTGAGCTCTGTAATATATTTCTCTACACTTTCTGCCGCAGTTTAGTCTCGTTTTTGGAACAGATACCGTGCAAAAACTGTGTTCTTCTGTGGTGATGCATACGCCTTAAATTTCTCAAGGTACTGTTCAATTTTGTTCAGATTTTTAGATTGTAAGCATGTAAGGATTCAGTGTCCTAATAATTCGGGCCCAGAGTATTACAATTATAAACGTTATTTTAGTTTAGTTTTGTTGGCTTCATATGATACTAATTACAAGTTTAATTTTGTTGATGTTGGTGCTTATTGTAGTGAAAGTGCTGGAGGAATTTTTTCAAGGTCCGATTTTGGAAAAGGTCTGCAAAATGTGAATATTCACCTAACATCTTCTCTACCTTTGCCTGGGACACAAGACAATTTCCCTTATTTTTTTGTAGCAGATGAAGCTTTTCCCCTTAGTGAGCATATAACGAGAGCATTTCCTGGAAATAGATTGACTGAAGGTAAAAAAATATTCAATTACAGAATATCCTCTGCCCGAATACTGATTGAAAATACTTTTGGTATTCTTATTCAGCGATTTATAATTTTTAGAACAGAAATTATTAGTCAACCTGAAAAGGTTAAGCAACTTGTAATAGCTGCAGTGTGTCTTCATAGTTTTATAGTTTCATCAAGAAGAATTCCCCAAGAGACCCAAGAATTCCTTTATCCTAGAGATCCACACGTGTCAGGAAGATTTTCCGAAATGACAAGAGTGGGGAGCAACAAATCTTCAAGACATAACCAGGACCAGAGAAATAAACTCATGGAATATTTCTTGTCTGATGCTGGTTCAGTCCCATGGCAGCAAGAGAAAGTACTTCGTGGCTCCTTCTAATCACTGATGGTTTATAGTGTTTGATTAAATATTAATTACATAGTGTTTTTTGGGATTTTTTTGTTAATTTTTTTAATAGAGTTTCTTTAACTGTGTGTATCAAGTTAGTTCCAATACTACTGATATTTTTTTTTCTTTATGCTAGTTGAGGACGCAACTATGAAAATAAAAGAAGCCTGTACAAACCAGTGTTGACCTTAGGGGACTTTGTCTTATGGCTAAGAGAGCCTTTTTTGGTCATTTTTTTAGTTTTGAAGAACAGGAATTGAGAATTACGGAATAGCAAAGCTGCCTTCATTGTATCGGGAATACCTATTCATTCAAGATTAAATCAACCGTTATGAACTATATATTGTATTAAAAAGTCAGAAAAATAAAAAACAATGCAAAACAATCATAAACAGCTAAAAATCAATTTCACTATTCATAAGTAAATTCTAATATTGTTTGTAATATTTGAATCTGGCATCTTGTTTTTTTTTATTTTGGAACTCTAGCAAAATGGGGCTGGAGTGACAATAAAAACAGTTCATCCTTATCAAATTTATCTGGCCTTGTGCTCTTCCTTGCAAGCTTCTCCTTTAAATAGGTAGCAATAGACTCTTGAGTTGTTGATGCCTCAAATCTCTCTTCACTGGCCCTTCTCTTCTTTGAACTAGCTGGAGATTTTTGGAGATTCACAGGGCCACTAGATATATGAGGACTTTCTGAAAGAGTCAACACATCTCAACAATCTTAATAAAATCTGGTCAAAATCTAAATAAGAGTACAAAATCTCAAATTATACTTGGAAAATGCTGACATAGTAGGGCTTTTTTGAAAAAGCATATGTTTTTTCCAAATTAATCAATTCAAATTATCATATTGTTGTCAATGGTAGAATTGAATTGTCATTTATACGTATTAATCCACCACCCATTAATCAAAAACTAATTAGACAAGTATCTACAAAGTGACATCTTCTCAAGATTATATTGAAAAAGCTGAATTAGTTTGTTTTGGGATCCTTGCAAGAGAATATAGGTTTTCTTAATCTCTGGAGGTTAAACGAAGTACTTCCGATTACAGAAATTACCTACACTCAGAAAGTTTCTTGAGAAGTAAGAAATTAAGTACATGAATAGGTTACTTTACCCATTTGGCCACACATAGGCTACAGGTATAGAGGTGAAACATAAAGAAATTGATTTTTTGGGGGGAGGGGCAAACTCAAAATTCGGTATTAGGGGAAAGAGGGAAAACATTTTTTTCCAGTCCTTGCCAGTCTTCTAACAAAAATATTAAAAGATTTCAGGAAGAGGGAACCTCTGTAGATAATTTGTTGTAATGTTTTCTGAACCCATTCAATTTTACTATTTTATTCTCTTTTCAGAGTATTATATTCATTGGAGCAGGAATATTCTAATTGTGCTAGATGAAAACATGGAACATTAATTTCAATTTATTCTTTGGAGACCAGAATTTTTTTAGAGCTTCTGTCATTTTACAAGCACTTAAAAAACAATAAAAGAAATATACCATTGCAGGTATTACACATGCACAAATGCAATTAGAAACATGTTCAGCTTAATGCAAATAATATTAAACCAAAAAAGAATATATTTTATATTATTCTCTTAAAGACACAAGCCTGAGATTAAATTCTTCTAAGAGTGTGAATTTTTAGCAACTATTTTGTTAC
>NC_142805.1:71700796-71740333 GCF_049724085.1 Artemia sp. Qi Xiang Cuo | reverse complement strand
GTGTGTGTGTGTGTGTGTGTAAGTTTTTGTGTGCATGTAAGTTTTTTGTGTGCATGTAAGTTTTCGTGTGCATGTGTAAGTTTTTGTGTGTGTGTGTGTGTGTGTGTTATTGTTTGTGTGTGTGTATTTTTTTGCGTGTGTTTGGTTGTGTTCATGTGTGTGTGTGTATTTGTTCTTGTGCAGGCATTTATGTTTTTGTGTGTGTGTATTTGTTCGTGTTTGTGTGTTATTTTTAGTGATTTTGTTGAATTGTATTTGTTCTAGATTAGTTTCTGGTTAGATTGAGTATTATGGTTTGTTAATTCAATTTCTTATTAGCAGTATATTTCTCGGAAGATTTTTTTTGTTTTGTTTGTTTATGTGTGTGTGTGTGTGTGTGCGTATTTGTTATTGTATTTGTTTAAGTTTTTGTGTGTGTGTGTGTAATTTTTATTGCGATTGTTGTATATTGAGTGTATTGTTATTTTTTTGTGTTATGCTAATGTGTAGTTTTCATTTTAGTTGTTGCGTATTTGTGCTATTTCTGTAGATTGTTTTTTAGTTTTTGTGTGTGTATGTGTGTTTGTTTCTTTTAGAGTGTGTGCTTATTAGATTACTTGTTTGTTTGTAATTGTTCGGGTGTGTGTGTGTATGTATTTTTTTGTGTGATTGTTAGTTTTCGTGTACATGTTTTAGTTTTTGTGTGTGTGTGTTTGTGTGTGTTTGTGTTAGGGTGTTTGTGTGTGTAAGTTTTTGTGTGTGTGTGTGCAAGTTTTTGTGCGTGTTTTTTAGTTTTGTGTGTGTGTGTATGTTTTTGTGTGCTTGTTTGTTTTTGTGTGGTTTTTAGTTTTTGCGTGTGGGTGTTTGTTTTTGTGTGTGTGTGTAATTTGTTTCTTGTGTTAGATTTTTTGTGTTTTTTTTAGTTTTTGTGTGTGTTTGTTTGTTTTTTTGTTTTTTTCTGTGTCTTTACTTTTTGTTTTTGTGTTTTTTTGTTTGTTTGTGGTTGCGTACTTTAGTGTGTGTTTGTGCTCTTTTGTTTTTTTGTGTTTTTGTGTTTGTGTGTGTGTGTGTGTGTGTGTTTGTGAGTTTTTTTGTGTGTGTAAGTTTTGGCGTGTGTGTGTAAGTTTTCGTGTGTGTGTGTAAGTTTTCGTGTGTGTGTGTTTGTTTGTTTGTGTGCGTGTTAGATTTTTCAAGTGTGTTTTATTTTTTGTTTGAAAGTATTTTCCTATTTTATTTTTATTTTGATTGTGAATTTTTACTTTTTTGTGTGTGTGTGTGTGTGTGTGTGTATTTGTGTGTTTGTGTGTAATTTTTTGAGTGTTTGTGTTTTATTTATAGTGTGTGTGCTTTTTTGTTCTTGTTTGTGTGTGTGTCATTTTTTGTGTTTGTGTGTAAGTTTTTGTGAGTGTGTGTAAGTTTTTGTGTGTGAGTTTGTTTCCGTGTGTGTGTGTAAGTTTTTGTGTGTGTGTGTTTATGTTTGTGAGTGTGTGTGTTAGTTTTTATGTGTGTGTGTGTGTGTGTGTGTGTGTAAGTTTTTGTGTGTTTAAGTTTTTGTGTGTGTGTGTGTAAGTTTTTGAGTGTGTGTGTAAGTTTTTGTGTGTGTGTGTGTGTGTGTTTGTTTGTTTGTGTAAGTTTTTGTTTGTTTAAGTTTTTAAGTGTGTGTGTTATTTTTCGTGTGTGTGTGTATAATTTTTTGTGTGCTTTTTTTTTTTCGTTTGGTTTTGTAAGTTTTTGTGTGTGTGTGTGTGTGTTTTTAATTTTGTGTTTGTTTTTTTATTTTTTTGCGTGTGTGTGTAATTTTTCGTGTGTGTGTGTGTAAGTTTTTGTGTGTGTGTGTGTAAGTTTTTGTGCGTGTGTGTAAGTTTTTGTATGTGTGTAATTTTGTGTGTGCATGAAAGGTTTTGTGTGAATGTTAGTTTTTGCGTGTGGGTGTTAGTTTTTGTGTGCGTGTGTGTTTGTTTTTTTGTGTCTGATAAATTTCGTGTTTATAAATTTGTTTTTTTTTTTTTTTTCATTTTTTGTTTGTTTTTTCTTGTTTGTTTTTATTTTTTTGCGTGTGAATGTTTTGTGTTCGTGTGTATTTGTTAGTGTTGTTTTGTGTGTGTGTGTTTGTGTGTGTTTGTGTTTTTGTTTGTGTGTGTTTTTTGTGTAGTTTGTTCTTATTTATTCGTGTGTGTGTGTGTGTAATTTTTGTGTGTGTGTGTGTGTGTGTAATTTTTTTTGCATGTGTTTGTGTGTTTTTTTTGTGTTCTTGTGTAATTTTTTGTGTATGTGTGTGTGTGTGTGTAATTTTTTGTGTGTTTTTTAGTTTTGGTGTGTGTGTGTGTGAGTTTTCGTGTGTGTGTGTGTGTGTATGTTTTGTGTGTGTGTGTAATTTTTTTTTAGATTTAAATATTTTTTTTTATTGTTATTTTTAGGGTGATAATTTAATTTTTTGTGTGTGTGTGTGTGTGTAATTTTTTGTGTGTTTGTGTGTTTGTAATTTTTTGCGTGTGTGTGTTAGTTTTCGTGTGTGTGTGTGTAAGTTTTCGTGTGCATGTGTAATATTTTGTGTGTATTAGTTTTTGCGTGTTTGTGTGAGTTTTAGTTTGTTTGTGTGTAAGTTTTGTGAGTGTGTGTGTGTGTGAGTTTTTTCGATTGTGTGTATGATTTCTTGTTTTGTTCATGTGTAAGTTTTTGTGTGTGTTTGTGTGTAAGTTTGTGTGTGTGTGTAAGTTTTGGCGTGTGTGTGTGAGTTTTGGTGTGTTTGTGTGTGTAAGTTTTTTGGTTGTTTGTGTTATTTTTTTTGTTCATTTAATTATTATTGAGAAAGATAGTTTTATTTTTATTGTGTTAGTTTTTTTGTGTGTTTGTGTGTGTGTGTGTGTGTGTGTGTGTGTGTATTTGAGTTCTTTTTTATGTATTTTCGTTTGTGTTTAAGTTTTCTTGTGTTTGTGTGTTTAAGTTTTGTGTGTGTGTGTGTGTGTGTGTGCAATTGTTTTTGCTTTTGTGTGTGTGTTTTTTTTTGTGTTCATTTTCTTGTTTTTGTGTGTGTGTGTGTGTGTGTGTGTGTGTGTGTGTGTGTATTTTTTTGTGTGTGTGTATTTTGTTTCATGTTTTTGTGTTATGTAGTGTTTTAGTGTGTGTAATAGTTGTGTGTGTGTGTGTGTGTGTATTTTTTATTTTTCTGTATTTATTTTTTGATATATATTTTTTTATATTTCTTTTTTAATTTGGTTTTTTATTTTTTTTGTGAGTATTTGTTTTTGTGTGTGTGTGTATGTTTTGGCGTGTGTGCGATTGTTTTGTCGTGTGTGTGTAAGTTTTCATGTGTGTGTGTGTGTGTTAGTTTTTGTGTGTGTTTGTAAGTTTTTGTGAGTGTGTGTAAGTTTTTGTGGGTGTGTTAGTTTTTGTTCGCTGGTTTTTTTGCTTTTGCATGTGTTATTTTTCGTTAGTGTCTATTTTTTTTTTTTTGTGTTGTTATTATTTTTTTTTTCTTATCTTGATTTGTTTTTTTTATGTTTTTTTTGTGTGTGTGTAATTTTGTGTGTGTGTGTGTGTGTGTGTATTTGGTTGTGTGTGTATTGGTGTGGTTTGTTTTGGTTTAATTTTTTGTGTGTGTGTGTGTGTGTGTGTGTATTTTTGTTTGTTTTTATTTTTGTGTTTGTGTGTTTATTTGTTCGTGTGTGTGTGTGTATTTTTTGTGTGTGTGTGTGTGTGTGTGTGTGTATTAGTTTGTGTGTGTGTGTGTGAGTTTTTTTTGTGTTCATTTTTTATTTTTTGTGTGTGTGTGTGTAAGTTTTTGTGAGTTTTTAATTTTTGTCGTGTGTGTGTGAGTTTTCTTGTGTGTTTGTGTGTAATTTTTTGTGTCTTGTGGGTGTAAGTTTTTGTGTGAATGTAAGTTTTTATCTGCATTTAACTTTTCGTGCTCTTGTGTAAGTTTTTGTGTGTGTGTGTGAGTTTATGTGTGTAAGTTTTTGTGTGTGTGTAAGTTTTTGTGTGTGTTTAAGTTTTTGTGTGCATGTATGGGGACCGGGGGAGGACCTTTGGGGCCCAGGGAGGGCGTTTGGGGATCCGGGGCCCTTGTGGAGTGGGTGGTCTTTTGGGAGCCCTGTGGACCTTTGGGGACCGGGGGAGGACCTTTGGGGGCCCGGGGGACCCGGGGGGGGCCGGGGGCACGGGGGGGGGCCCGAGGGACCGGTGAGGCCCCGGGGCGGGCCTTTGGGGGCCTGCGGAGGGAGTTGGGGGGAGAAAATTTCGAAATTTTTACTTTTTAGTTTACTTTTTTTTTGCGGCGCATCCCTGTGGCGCATCCTGCGGTGCTTTCCTGCGGAGCCTCCCTGCGGCGCATCCCCCGCGGCGCTTTCCTGACCCGCGGCGCATCCCTGAGGCACATCCTGCGGCGCTTTCCTGGCCCACGGCGCATCCCGGTGGCGCTTCTCTGGTCCGGGGGACCTTTGGGGGCCGGGGGAGGGCCTTTGGGGCACATGGAGGGCCTTTGGGGCACAGGGAGGGCCTTTGGGGGTCCGGGGGGCAGTTGGGGGCCTGGGGGACCCTTGGGGACCGGTGGCGGGCCTTTGGGCCGCGGTTGGTCCTTTGGGCGCTCGTTGGCCCTTGGGGGGGGCCCGGGGATGGCCTTTGGGGGTCTGGGTGGGCCTTTGGGGCACAGGGAGGGCGTTTGGGGGTCGGGGGGGCAGTTGGGGGCCTGGGGGACCCTTGGGGACCAGTGGAGGGCCTTTGGGACCCCGTTGGTCCTTTGGAGGCTCGATGGGCCTTTGGGGGGCCCGGGGATGGCCTTTGGGGGTCTGGGTGGGCCTTGGGGGGCGCCGGTGGCCCTTTGTGAGCTTGGGGGGCCTTTGAGGACCGGGGGCTTCCTTCAGGGTTGGGGTAGGAGGATTGGAACCCTTTGGGGTTGGGTTAGAGGATCTCACAACACTGTTCAAATGAAACTTGTGTATTATAACGACCACAGAGTTTCACCATTAAATTCTCTTCTAAAATCTCTTCAAAAATCATTTTTCAAAATGTCTCTAGCTGTTTCGCCGAAATAGTTCCATAACCTGTCTAAAACAGTTTCGCCAAAATTATCCCTAAACGTAATTCAGCGTGTTCCTTTTGTTTTTGGCATCTCTGCGCTAATGCATTTCAAATTAATAAGAAACCTGATTCTCGCGCTAAAACAATTCATCGCTAAGATGTTTCATGGAGAATTGTTTCCATGGCCTTTGGCTATTAATATCCTTTGGAGTTCGACCAAAAGAGTTGTTTCCGAGGCAAAGACATTAATGACTTGGATCTATTCCTGGAGAATCGTTTCTAGGCGAAAATTTTTAAAAGTCTGACAGATGATGTCATTGGTTGATTGATCTGTCAAGAAAGGGGAATTAATTTGTTGTTTCTAAGGGGAATTATTGATTCACGATAGGTGAATTGAGGTCGACAGCACAGGTGTTCCAAATTCCTGGACGGCATAGCATTCGCTGAGAGCGTGCACTTACAACAACAACAACATTGACCTTGACATTCGCTGAGAGCGTGCACTTACAACAACAACAACATCGACCTTGGAAAAAGAGGTCATTGACCCCATTAACAACGTGTTCTCCCTAATGACTCTATGCCCATATTTGGTGTACGTACGGGAGCCTTAGGGTCACTTCTACTCACACCAAAGAACATAATTCATTTTGAATTCAAAAGATTTGCTTAGAAAGTATTTAGAAAAACAATTAAACTAAATAAAGTTCTAGTCTGCACAGTGCTTTATAAGTCCAGTCCAAATGGGGCAAATTGTAATGCAGAAAGCACAGCTTTTCAGCATTTTCTATTTTCAGATTTTGTCGTTTGCCATCATAAATGTTCCCAACTGTGCTGAAAACTCTTTCGCTTGGGACAGAAGATGGCGGACAGCAAATATTCTTACGAGCAAGTTGTGCCAGTCTCTGGAAATGACTGCTGTTATTTCATCACCCCTCTAACACAGAGCATTTTCCCCTGTCAATGTCGGTCTCACTCATATACCTTTCCAGTTGCTGATTAGCATTGTCTGCTGACTCTTCTTCCTTATTTGTTGAAGTTGCAAGCATGTTATCAAATAGGAAGTCGATCAAACTTTCTGTGCCTACTCTTCTTTGTTTGGATACAGGAGTACAGCTAGGTTCTTTAGTTTGGAGGAGGGATTTAAAGTATGCGTCGACAAAATTGTCTAGTATGCCGACAACTGCGGACACATAAGCTAAATTTGCAAGATAATTAGGTAAATTTTCCAAAGTTTCGGCACACGGCACCGACACCTTGGAACCTTCCCACCTTTCGACCCCCTCCCCCTTAGGTGTGCGCCAGACTGGATATTATGGTCTTAATAGATTGAATCTTGGATCTTTCACCCACACAAGTGAACATTTATTAAACAGAAATGTATGGTTTATTGAATTCTTTCTAGTTGTTTTGGTAGAAATTGTACGGTCTTGCACTCACCATTCATTTCAAACATTGTTGCACCAGGTGTCTATTGACAAGGGTTGATAACAAAAATATTTTGACTTCATTTGACTTACCTCTGCTGCTTTTTCCTCCATTGTCAGACTTAGCTGGTGGTTCCTTCCCCATGGAATGGACACGCAAATATTCTGTGAGGAATTCTAGAGTCATCTTTTGGATAAATTGTGCATAAAAAATATTATCTGCCGATATCCGATTTTTTCCGATATCCAATATTGACACTAACTCCATTATCGGTCAAATAATATCGTTCAGTCGATATATCAGTCGGGCCTCACTAAAGAGTACCTGAGATATGAGTGAAGGATGAGGTGTCTATGATTAACTTGTTGGCTGCTATTGTTTTTTATTTAGTTTTAGATCCCATTTAAAATGGCATTTAAGCTTCAACTTAACAATCTTGGCTATTCTTGTGATAATATCAGGTATGCCGTTTTCACAACTTTGTTGCACATATTCCCTTCTGTTTAGTTAAACATCCCCGTTAACATGCCCTGCAATTTTCAATTAGCACCGTAGGTTGCTCTTGAGGTATTGCTGATACGTGGTTTTGATAACCTGCAGCAGATAGTTTTTTATTTAGTTCAACATCCTTGACATTCGCTGAAAGTTTAATTTTAATACGCTTAGATTTTTTGGAGACTTGGGACAAAACTTTCCCTCTTTCCAGTAACAAAAGCTACATGTAGTCAATTGGCAGCTTGCATGACTGGTAGCCCTTGTCTTAGAGGCTGTAAGGCCGTGTCATCGTTGGGGGTATTGTTTTTAAGCTTTTGAGTGTTTTGGACATAATAGCTATTTCAGAATTTTAATCAGCTGTCTTTAGGGAAAATACAGCTAAGAAGAACGATGGAGATGGTCTAGCTACTATCCAATCCTTTTTGAGTCTTTAAGAGGGCACTAGAACTACCGATCTCCAATCAATTAAGTACCTTTTGAAGCTTCTAAGATAACTTTATCCATACGAAGAGGCATAAGAGCATTAAAAACAATAATTCATTGAAGCCATATTGCCCTTTACTAAGGCAGCGCTATTGCACTGCCTATAACTAGACAATTTGCCGTGAATATCGTATAGCACGTGTAAACCTATTAAAAATTCATAAAACTTGCAATATTTATTCAAATTTCAATAAACATGTATCTAAATACTAAAATGCACTTTGAAAGACACAAAGAAATATAAGCCCACTAATTTCTCTAACTAGCAAAATCAAGTGTAGAATTCGATGCAGTTTCACTCTTCCAAGTTACTGCACTGGTTTAAAGGCTCTCTCGTGAAACAAATTGTCCGAAGTTAAAACGAAGTCCATTTTAGTTTCAGATTTAGAAGTGGGATGACGATCATCATAAGAAAGTAACCTTAAAAAGAAGCATCTTTAAAAAGAGGTGATGGATTTCCTCTGCACGAAACCTTAAGGATTATATTTGTTTTTAGAACAGACTTTTCCGTATTGATGTATCATTTAATTTTGTTTTAATCAAGGCTAAACAGGGGAAGTGGGTAAACAATAACGTCGTTGTCAATACCGTCGTTTTAGCCTTGTATAGTGTCAAAAAAAATTTACTCCAGTTCCGTTTTGTTTTCCATATCTTCAGAAGTTAAAGGTTTCAAGGGGTACTGAGAACGGATAAATATAAATCAAACTATATGAAGATGACTTGTGTCGTTTCATGTTTGTGGTATTGTCTCTTACTAGGTTGCTAGCTACTGCTGCAACCCGGCTTATAAAGACAATACAACTTCTGTCCTAGAATCTTTTTTTTTTAGAAATTAATGCATTAGAAATACTAGGGGAAGTTCTACAAGCAACAGAGCTGATCTACACAAGGCTAAGCCTGGAGGTCAGAAAAGGAAATTAGAGATTTTAATTGTATCTAAAGAAACTAAACTTCACATTTTTTCCAAGAAGGGTGATTACTGATGCATGATTGGTTCTTTATTTATTTATTTTTTTACAAGGACTGCTAGTTTGAACCGCAAGCCAAAATAAATTGGAACGACTAACTCGAGGAGAAAATTTACTGCCGCAATGCTCGTATTTAGTAGCAAAATAGGTCCCGCTTCAGAAAAGGGGATAATTCCTGGCATAGTTGCCATAAAAGATGATTGATCACGATTGAAACCAAAACGCAGGTGGATTTTTTTTCGGATTGAAACTTACTTTAAAGCAACAGGATACAAATTTCAACTTAAGACATGTCTCCTCCAACTGAAAACCAAATGTTCAATTCTGGCAAAAGCCCATTGGAAGGTAACCAGTCAATATTCAAATGTCCGTAGTGCCATTGGAATCCCACAGGGTATTTGATGCAGATTTCAAGTTAGATAAATTGGTTTGAATTGTTGGATAGTCTGAATACGTATCTATCCTATTATTAATCTAAAAAAACAAAGTTTTTCCAAGGGAAGTAAAGAGCGAAGTTGAAACTTAAACGGGCAAAAATTATTACTTCACAGCCTATCTAACATATATCAATAAAACTAGTACAAATAAACCAACTAATTATGTTTCCCTATGTTTCTAGGCTTATTTAAAACTAGCGCTTTACTCAAAACACAAAAATCAAGTTTTGGAATAATATTCAATAGTGCTTTAAACTATAATATCAATAGTGATTAATAAACAATCTTCAAATGTAAGAAATATGCTTTAGTATTACTTGAAATGAAGATCAAATAAGACATAATATGAACTCTGAAAATATGGTTATTTGTCTCTATACAACAGTGAATTTCAAGCTATGATACAAATTCAAAAGCTAGTCTATAGTCCTAAGTCTAATGCTATCAAGATGGTTTTACTTCTAAATTGTCTACAATGTAATCATGACATATCCTTTTTAAAACCAAAACGATAGCCAGGCATTGAAATGAGCCATCGTACAGAAGTGATACCAAATTAAACGAGATAAAAAAAAATAAAGCAACAATCCTAAAATGAATTATTATTTATCTTAAAAGGGATTGATCCTAAAAGAGATTGATAATAGTTTTATTCTCTAAAAGTGTCCTTAATTGGTTTGCTTTTACTGTACCAAAACTTCTATATTATTTTGTGTTTTGAGTAAAGCGCTAGTAGGGAAAGAGGTACCACTTTGCTTGCGTGCATACGAATTACCATGTTTATTCTATAGAAGCTCTACACCTTTTCAAAGAGCGTGAGTATCCTCTCACATGGCCTTATGTTCCTTCCATGCTATTCTATGTTCCTTCCATTGTTATTCTATGGGACTTCTGCACGTGATTAAACACGTTATGAAACTACGTTATATTTGCTTATGCCCCGTTGGTACCATTCCAAACGAGTGGGGATTCCCCTCCTGTTCCTAAACATTGCAAAAAAGATAGCAGTATGAGAGTGTTTTATTTTTGTTGATAAGAATTTCATAAGAATGTAGGTCGGGACACTACAATCAGAATTGTTTGATTGACAGTTAAAAAGGGGTAATGAGATTTGCGAATTGGAGTGTAGGATTTGCGAATTTGATCCTATTAAGGATTGACTTGAAATAAAAATTTTTAAACAAGAAATGACTGAACAGTGTGTTGGAGGAGATGGGGTGATTGTGTACTGTATGATACACAAGTGATGTTTTGGACAGTGTTGTCAATTTAAAATAGTTTAGAAATAAAAAAAATTAACAAGAAATGGCTGAAAAGTGTTTTGGGGGAGATGGGGTGATTGTGTACTGTATAATACACATGTGATGTTTGGACAGTGTTGTCAATTTAAAATAGTTTAACGTTCCCTCCTTCCCCCATTTCTGAGGGCAGGGGGGTTCAATTTTGGAGGGAAAACCAAAAATACTCAGAATAGAAAATAAATGGGATATGCCTCAAGGGGAAGGCTCAGAGGCGCCTTCCTACCCCCATTTCTGAGGGCCGGGGAGGGGGGGTCAATTTTGGAGGGAAAAACAAAAATACTCCGAATCAAAAAAAAATGTTAGCCGCCACCCGGGCAATGCTCAGCGGCCGCTCCGTCCCCCAGTTCGGAGGGTAGGGGAGGGGGGTCAATTTTGGAGGGAAAACCAAAAATACTCAGAATCGAAAATAAACAGGATCTGCCTCAAGGGGATGGCTCAGAGGCCCCTCCTTCCTCCATTTCTGAGGGCAGGGGGGGGGCCAATTTTGGAGGGAAAACCAAAAATACTCAGAATCGAAAATAAACGGGATCTGCCTCAAGGAGAAGGCTCGGAGGCCCTTCGTTCCCCCATTTCTGAGGGCAGGGGAGGGGGGTCAATTTTGGAGGGAAAACCAAAAATACTCAGAATCGAAAATAAATGGGATCTGCCTCAAGGGCAAGGCTCAGCGGCCCCTCCTTCCTCCATTTCTGAGGGCTGGGGAGGAGTCAATTTTGAAGGGAACCCCAAAATGCACCGAATCGAAAATAAATGGGATCGGTCTCACAGGCAATGCGCATCGGATATTTGTAATAAAATGGGCTAGGGAAGGGAAGGGGGGGGTCACTAATGTAGGGACCTCACAAATAAAAATGACTTGAAAAAAAATGGGATCTACCTCAAGGACAAGGCTCAGAGGCCCCTCCTTCCTCCATTTCTGAGGGCAGGGGAGGGGGGGTCAATTTTGGAGGGAAAACCAAAAAATACTCAGAATCGAAAATAAACGGGATCTGCCTAAAGGGCAAGGCACAGAGGCCCTTCGTTCCCCCCTTTCTGAAGGCAGGGGAGGGGGGGTCAATTTTGGAGGGAAAACAAAAAAAACTCAGAATCGAAAATAAATGGGATATAGCTCAAGGGGGAAGCTCGGAGGTCCCTCGGTCCCCCATGCCTTATGTGAGAGGAGGGGGGTCAATTTTGTAAGGGCAATCAAAAATGATAATACACTAAACTGAATGTGTTAGGACACCCGTGCCCGGTTCAGAGGCTCTTCTTTCCCACAGGTATGAGGGCAGGGGAGGGGGGTCAAATATCGAAGGACCACCGAAAAAACTCAGAATCGAAAATAAATGGGATCTGCCTCAAGGGCAAGGTTCAGAGGCCCCTCCTTCCTCCATTTCTGTGGGCCGGGGCGGGGGGGGGGAAAATTTTGGCTGAAAAACCAAAAATACTCAGAATCGAAAATAAACGGGATCTGCCTCAAGGGGAAGGATCAGAGGCCCTTCGTTCCCCCATTTCTGAGGGTAGGTGAGGGGGGGTCAATTTTGGAGGGAAAACCAAAAATACTCAGAATCGAAAATAAACGGGATCTGCCTCAAGGGAAAGGCTCAGAGGCCCCTCCTTCCCCCATTTCTGAGGGCAGGGGAGGGGGGGGGTCAATTTTGGAGGAAAACCAAAAAACACTCAGAATCGAAAATAACGGGATCTGCCTCAAGGGGAAGGCTCAGAGGCCCTTCGTTCCCCCATTTCTGAGGGTAGGGGGGGTCAATTTTGGAGGGAAAACCAAAAATACACAGAATCGAAAATAAACGGGAGCTGCCTCAAGGGGAAGGCTCAGTGGCCCTTCGTGCCCCCATGTCTGAGGGCAGGGGAGGGGGGTCAATTTTGGAGGGAAAACCAAAAATGCTCACAATAGAAAATAATTGGGATCTGGTTTAAGGGCAAGGCTCAAAGGCCCCTCCTTCCTCCATTTCTGAGGGCAGGGGAGGGGGGTCAATTTTGGAGGGGAAACCAAAAATACTCAGAATCGAAAATAAACGGGATCTGACTCAAGGGCAAGGCTCAGAGGCCCCTCGTTCCCCCATTTTTCGAAGTTCATTTTGAATTTCTGTCGTAAAATGCAAGAGTTGGAATATTTCAGTAATGTTTTGTTGTGCTTTACCTTGTCACAGTTACATTCTGTTGATTTTCATAGTTCATTTTGAATTTTCTTTCATTGAAGTGCAAGAGTTGCAATATTTCAGTAGTGTTTTGTTGTGCTTTACCTTGTCACAGTTACATTCTCTTCATTTTTCGTAGTTAATTTTGATTTTGTGTCGTGTAATGCCAGAGTTGGAATATTTCAGTAGTGTTTTGTTGTGCTTTATTTTGTCACAGTTACATTCTGTTGATTTTCATAGTTCATTTTGAATTTTTTTCATTGAAATGTAAGAGTTGGAATATTTCAGTAGTGTCTTGTAGTGGTTTACCTTGTCACAGCTACATTCTCATGATTTTTCAAAGTTTATTTTGAATTTCTGTCGTGAAATGCAAGAGTTGGAATATTTCAGTAGTGACTTGTTGTGCTTTACCTTGTCACAGTTACATTCTCTTGATTTTTCGAAGTTCATTTTGAATTTCTGTCGTGAAATAAAGAGTTGGAATATTTCAGTAGTGTTTTGTTGTGCTTTACCTTGTCACAGTTACATTCTGTTGATTTTCATAGTTCATTTTGAATTTTTTTCATTGAAATGCAATAGTTGGAATATTTCAGTAGTGTTTTGTTGTGCTTTACCTTGTCACAGTTACATTCTGTTGATTTTCATAGTTAATTTTGAATTTATTTCATTGAAATGCAAGAGTTGGAAATATTTCAGTAGTGTATTGTTGTGATTTAGATTGTCACAGTTAAATTATATTGATTTTTCAAAGTTAATTTTTAATTTATTTAGTGAAATGCAAGAATTGGAATATTTCAGTAGTGTCTTGTCGTGGTTTACCTTGTCACAGCTACATTCTCATGATTTTTCAAAGTTCATTTTGAATTTCTGCCGTGAAATTCAAGAGTTGGAATATTTCAGTAGTGTGTTGTTGTGCTTTACCTTGTCACAGTTCCATTCTGTTGATTTTTCGATGTTCATTTTGAATTTCTGTCGTGAAATGCAAGAGTTGGAATATTTCAGTACTGTTTTGTTGTGCTTTACCTTGTCACAGTTTCATTCTGTTGATTTTCATAGTTCATTTTGAATTTCTTTCATTGAAATGCAAGAGTTGGAATATTTCAGTAGTCTTTTGTTGTGATTTACCTTGTCACAGTTACATTCTCATGATTTTTCAAAGTTCATTTTGAATTTCTTTCGTGAAATGCAAGAATTGGAATATTTCAGTAATGTCTTGTCATGGTTTGCCTTGTTACAGCTACATTCTCATGATTTTTCAAAGTTTATTTTGGATTTCTTTCGTTGAAATTCAAGAGTTGGAATATTTCAGTAGTGTTTTGTTGTGCTTTACCTTTTCAACCTTGTCACAGCTACATTCTCATTATTTTTCAAAGTTCATTTTGAATTTCTGTCGTGAAATGCAAGAGTTGGAATATTTCAGTAGTGACTTGTTATGCTTTACCTTGCCACAGTTACATTCTGTTTATTTTCATAGTTCTTTTTGAATTTCTTTCATTGAAATGCAAGAGTTGGAATATTTCAGTAGTGTTTTGTTGCGCTTTACCTTGTCAACCTTGTCACAGCTACATTCTCATGATTTTTCAAAGTTCATTTTGAATTTCTGTCGTGAAATGCAAGAGTTGGAATATTTCAGTAGTGACTTGTTGTGCTTTACCTTGTCACGGTTACATTCTGTTGATTTTTCGAAGTTCATTTCGAATTTCTTTCGTGAAATGCAAGAGTTGGAATATTTCAGTAGTGTTTTGTTGTGCTTTACCTTGTCACAGTTACATTCTGTTTATTTTCATAGTTCATTTTGAATTTCTTTCATTAAAATGCAGAGTTGGAATATTTCAGTAGTGTTTTGTTGTGCTTTACCTTGTCACAGTTACATTCTCTTAATTTTTCAAAGTTCATTTTGAATTTCTTTCGTGAAATGCAAGAATTGGAATATTGTTTCTTCAACTGAAAGTAAGGAGCAACATCAAAACTTAATAACGGACAGAAAATAGAGGCTGCTAAAAGCATATTAAGCCTGTTCATGAGACACCAGTAAAAATTGTGTATGATTCAAAATGGAATAATGATTATTCTGCTGATTACGAACTAAGAGAAGACAATAACTCCATTATCAAGAGAGAACATGGTGAACTATTTTATGGAACAGACTCAAAATGTCCAAAGTTAATCATTGATATTAATAATGTATCATAATATATTTTTGTATTAATATTCTACATAGCATTATTTCATTAAAAATATTACATTGTTATGTGTTCATTATTTTTTAGAGTAAGCTAGCATATCAAGCGTCTACAATGTCCATTAAAACATTGGAGATGAAAGAAAAGGAATTTGCGTACATCTATTGTCAGACACACTATTTCCGTAAAATCTGAGCTATTAAGGGTTTTTGACCTTAAACTCTAGTTTTTTGTAAGAAAGTTATGGAAAATACAATCCTCTGGTTCAAATTTAAAACTTAAGTCTATTTTTGGATTGAAAAATAAAACTATTTCCTTAAAATCTGAGCTAATAAGGGTTTTTTGACCGTAAACTCTAGTTTCTTGTAAGAAAATTATGGAAAATACAATTCTCTAGTTCAAATGTGAAACTTAAGTCCAGTTTTGGATACTCATAATGATTAGGACTGATGGTTCTAATTCAATAATTTTTTTTCATAAAACAAACTATTTTTTTTAAACTTCGAAATTATTCAACTTTATTTATTTTTTATTTTTTTCTTTGGTACATATCGTAAACTTAAAAAATATCTTTGTTTAAAATACCTAATGTAAGTCCAATACAGAAATTATAAAAAAAAAATGTAAATTCCATACTTAAATGGTGTTCAAAATATAACGAGACTTAAATGACTAGACCCTGTACTAGAGACTACGGGTTTTATTATTCATCCCCAAAAGTACTTAAGGTGCTGTTAGGAGTCATCCCTCTTAGCCATAACTACATTCGACCTTGAGAGAAGGTGTAAAAGTTTGATGATGTATTTCTCTTCTTAACAAGTACATTAATACCTTCCAAGATGATAGGACTCTATGACACAGAATTTATCGGTTTGAAAAAACCATCTTGTGGTGTTATATTTGAATGTGCATTTTTATTATTGTCAATGGAACTTGAAGAAATTGACTGTTATCATTGGATAGTGAACAACAACATGTATGAGTATGATAAAAGCTTGTGGAGTACTACATTACATCGTATAAACAGACTGGGATTCTACGATAGAGTGATTACACCACTTAATAATAGTGGTCAGGAACTGAGAAATGTGCAGGAGGAAGTCAGTGAACTTTGCAGCTTTTTCGGGGTTGAAGCAGTCTATGCAAAGGGTAATGTACCTACAGATAAAGTTTTAATTCAAAAGTGTGTCCCTAGGATTCCACTTTTCAATCTAGAAGAATTTAAGTGTCCTAAATTTGATGGGGTTTATCATCGTCCTGAAGACGAGGTCAGGTTCTTCGCGCACTGGATACCTAAGGTCATTCCTGATCGTGATAAATGCATTAGACATGGTAAAAACTATTTCATATCATGGGACCATCGTTTTTGGATGTTTAAGAGTGAACGTGTGTATGACTATGTGTCATAAAATAATTTTGTATTAATATTCTACATAGCATTATTTCATTAAAAATATATTATGCATTACATTGTTATATTTTCATTATTTTTAGAGTAAGCTAGCATATCAACAGTTTAGAATGTATATTAAAACATCGGAGATTTGAGAAAAGGAATTTGCATACATCTATTGTCAGACACATGAGGTAACATTGACAAAATCTAGGTATCAGAATGAATCAATTCTTTATCAACATCCGTTGTTGGATATGTCATTATGTCATTATGAAAAAATTATAAGTAGGTAAGTAAGTAAGTAACAAACTCTTTCTTGAATTCACCTCTTGGATACACAAAGAAGACATTTCATTCAAGAAAATATGAAAATATTTGTAAGTAAGTAACACACTCTTTCCTGAAGTCACCCCTTGCATACACAATACAGATACTTTATTCAAGAAATTATGAAAAAATCGCAAGTAAGTAACAAACTCTTTCTTGAATTCCCCATTTGTATGCAAAATACAGAAATTTAATTCAAGAAATTATGGAAAAAATGTAAGTAAGTAAGTAACAAACTCTATGCTTTTTCTGCATCAATTGTCGGATATCTTGAATAAAATATGCAAAGTCGACATAGCTTTATTTCATTTTTTAAGGTTAATTTAGACGAGGTTACGTGCGCGCACGTATGCCCAGTCACTATGCCTAGTCACTTTTTATAAATTTGACTTGATAGCACATCCCCTTTAAGTGTACTTTCCGCGTTTCCAACCATTTTTTTCAAATGAAAAAAGTGCCTTTTTCAATGAAATAACCGAAAAAGGTGTTTTTCAAAACCTAGGCAGGAGCAAACAATAAGGGGGCAAGGACGTCTCTTTCCCTCAATTACAGTCATTAGAACCAGCACTCAGGCTTCATCGCAGAGTCAAGTTTGAAGGTTTAATTCAAAAGTATTAATTTTTCAAGCTTAATTTTTGGTAGATTTTTAGTTGAAAATTTTTTAGTTTTAGTTAATTTGTTTTCGCAATAATCTTTTACTTTTAAGTTGAGTAGCAGATTTATGAAACTTACACAGGGGGTTTGGAGGGGGTGTATATGTGACGGGTTCTTATAAACCTCCAGTTAAGGGCTTTGGACCATAATTGTTGCAATGGTACCTTCTTATGCTTCCAAACTCTTCCACTTAAGAAGTGGCACCAAAAGTGCCGTTTTTAGTGCTATATTACACCTATAGATGGTAAAATTGATAAAAAGCACATAGATATGAGTAATAGCTTTAAAATGAGTCTTCCCGGGATATGCTTGGGAAAATGACTGCATAACATTTGCAAAAATAGTGGATTATCTAAAAAGTAATGATAAGAAGGGACAAACCATGATTGAAAAAAAAAAAATCTAAGGAGGAATCATACGCATGATAATCGAATTTGAAGTCCAACCCTCTAATAATCTAATTTAATATATTGGTGTTTGTAGGACTTTAATTGCGTAGCTTATTAAGGGGGCCTGGAGGAGGAACCTGCGGGAGGTGTTCTTGTAAACCTCGAGTTAAGGGTTATGGATCATAATTATTACAGTTATGCCGTTTTATACTTTCAAGATTTTCCACTTAAGAAGTGACACCAAAAGTGTTGTTCTCTGTGCTATATCTCACTTACGAATTGTAGAATTGATAAAAGCCCGTAGATATGAGCAAAAGTTTTCAAATGAGGCGTTAAACATCACTCTAAGAAGTTCTGGTAGCCAGTAGCCCCAGCTTTTCCACTTCAGACATGGCACAAAAAGTGCCATTTTTAGTACCATTTGTAACTTGCAAATGGCGGAATTTATAGGAAGAACGTAAATATAAGCATATTTTTTATATGAGCTATCAAAAATCTATCTACGATGTTCTGGTTGCCCGCTAGCCCCACCCCTTGAGAAAAGGTATAAAGTGCCCTTTTTTGTGTTATATGGCACTTGCGGATCGTGGAATTTATATAAACCACGTACACAGGAGAAATAGCTTTTAAATGAGCTCTTAGGAATCTTTCGTATGATGTTCTAGTAACCCGCTAGGCCTGGAAAAGAGACCGTTGGAAAAAGGACCGTTTTAAAGTTTTTTAGCTTTTAGTCACTATGGACTGTGATGTCGCTCTTTAATAGGCTGCAGCTACCGCCTTAACCATGATATCAAACAGTGGAGAAGTTTGCTGAATGTACTATCTGAACAAACAGATTTCATAGCCACAAGGATAAATAACGGGTGACAAAATACATTGGACTCGTATAATTTAGGCTATATATTTACACATTACGGGAGTGGGGGTAAAGTTAGGTTAAATTAGATTTTTTACCCCTTTCTGAGATTTATTTTATCCCTCCCCATTAATGTGCAAATATTTACCCCAAATTTTATTATCATATAAACTAAAGTATTATATTTTCATCATGTTATGGCATTTTTCATTATAATTAACCTAACAGCCCTTCTTGAGTGTGTTTGTATAATACACAAATACCAGTAATTTTTCTTTCAAGAGGACATAGACTAATGCTACCAATTTTCTGTGTGTTTTTAAGTTAATTGCTGATGGTAGAATTTATAGGAAGGGCGTAGAAAGGGCGTAATTTGATAAGGGGCAGGGGGAGGCAACTGCCCCCTTTAGACCCAAGTTTGCCCTCCAGACCTCATCCCCCCCGGCTGAAATTTTGTTTCTGAAAAAACTAAGATAAGCCTTCATAGTTCAAGCATCCACAGAAACAGGTCAGTTTTCTTTAGTATATCTTTGCCTCTATGGTAATATTAAATAAAAAAAACAAGTTTTTTTTTAACTGAAAGTCAGGAGCGACATTAAAACTTAAAACGAACAGAAATTATTCCGTATATGAAAGAGGCTGTCCCCTCCTCAACGCCTCGCTCTTTACGCTAAAGTTTTTCATTGTTTAAAAAAAAATAGAGTGGTGAGAGAGTCAAACTTTAGCGTAAAGAGCGAGGCGTTGAGGAGGGGACAGCCTCTTTCATATACGGAATAATTTCTGTTCTTTTTAAGTTTTAATGTCACTCCTTACTTTCAGTTAAAAAAATGTGTTTTTTTTATTTAATTTTTGAATGTTTTTAAAAAAATGCAGGTTTTGATCTTGGCTCACCGTACATGAATAATTAAAACAAAATATGCATATTAATTTACTTTTATTTGGTTAAAGGGCTTTCTCGAAACTAGTCCAATTTTATTTACGAACGTTTTTATTAGTAATAAATATACGTAACTTACGAATTAACTTATGTAACGAACTTCTATATTCGCATAATTTTAGTGTGTTTTTTAGGGGGTTCATCCCCTAGGTAATACCTTATTCTTACAGTGAAAATTTGAACTCTTTTCCAATTTTTAAAAAACGACCACTTAATCATACATGCCGTTAATTAGAATAAATAGTACTTATTAAAAAACTACAAAATCTCTAGTTTAAAAAGCGAGGTATTGACTAGGGGGTGCACCCAATCATATATGTAATATTTTCTGTTCGTTTAAAGTTTTGATGTTGCTGCTGTTGCAGTTAAAAAACTTTTTTTTATATATAATTTCTGATCTTTTTTTAAATAATGCTGGGAAGTCCGGCGTCCCCTTCATAGCAATGTCCCTTCCCCCATGAAAACTTCCTTAATGGAAAGATACTCCCACATAAACCCCGACCCCCCCCCACTACCAGGAAAAATCTCCCATGAAAACGTCTGTATACTTCCCAATAACCAATACTATATGTTAACATTGGGTAAAGTTCATAACTATCAGCCCTCCCCCCGGGAACTTTGGGGGATTTAGCTATCCTAAAAGACATACTTATAATATTTTCGAACATGATGAACAAAATGGCTATCTCAAAATTTTGATCAGGTGACTTTGGGAAAAAATGAGCGTGGGAGGGGGCCTAGTTGCCCTCCATTTTTCGGTCACTTAAAAACGACACTAGAACTTTTAATTTCCATTCCAATGAGCCCTCCCACGATATCCTAGAACCACTGGGTCGATACGATCACCCCTGGGGAAAAAAAGACGAACCCGTGATCTTTCTTCTGGCAGAAAATGCAAAATTCCACATTTTTCTAGATAGGAGCTTGAAACCTCTACAGTAGGGTTCTCTGATACGCGGAATATGATGGTGTGATTTTCATTCAGGTTCTATAATTTTTAGGGGGTTTTCCCCCCTTTTTTCGAAAATCAGCCAAATTTTCTCAGGTAACTTTTGATGGGTAGGATTAAACTTGATGAAACTTATATATTTGAAATCATCATTAAAATCTGATTCTTTTGATGTATCTATTTGTGTCAAAATACCGTTTTCTAGAGTTTCGGTTACCATTGAGCCGGGTCGCTCCTTACAGTTCGTTACCACGAGCTGTTTGATATGGCACATTTTTCCATTTTCACTTGTTTTGGAAAAATTGGATCCAACTTTGCCCCCCACCTCAGGATTTTGACGCAATTACGCCACTCACATAGGTATTAGAAATATCTGTTATATGATCTATTAAACATCTGTCTAGACGCATGTGATACCAATAAGCCCATTGACAATACGCTCAAGCCAATACGCGTGATATAAATACGTCCGATACCGCTACAGTGAGCAGCCCTTTCTCCAGGGAGTACGGAGGGTCGTATCATCACCAAAACCAAAGATATTTAACCTTTGAACTATGTTGAACAAAATGACTATCTCAAAATTATGGTTGAATGACTTTGGGGGGGGGGAGGGGATCTTCAGGAGGGGGGGTTGCTAGTTGCCCTCCAATGTTTTTGGTCACTTGAAAAGGACACTAGAAAATTTAATTTCCGTTTGAATGAGTGATTATACATCTCTCTGTGATGTTCTGGTCACCCCCTAGCCCTGCTAGAAAAAAGAAAAGAAGAAAAGAAAAAAAAAAAAAAAACGGGAGACGCATCAGTGCTATAACAAGGAACAAGTCATTTTCTTTGTTGTTCAAGGAGGGGGACCGTAATTGCTCTGAAAAAGGGTTTCGACCATGGTGATTCTAATGGTACACTTCTCATTTTGATCTGACGCCATTTTCGAGGGGTTTCAGGGTTTTTTTCGAAATCATCATAAATTTCTTCTCGCAATAAACTTTTACTTTTGAGACGAACCAAAACAATAGTTACCATTCCTCAATGAGTGTCAGATGGCAATTCGTTTCCACCAGGCAGTTTTTTCCTAAACATAATTTATGACTTTTAATTATAACCGCGTGAAAGAGTATATAGTGAATCCTCCCAATGGAATAATGCGACTTACTAAGGGACATGGTATGGGGATTTTACGGGAAGGGTATAATTCAGATCTCCATTTAAGGGTCTAGGAACATAATTGTTACAATGGTTCCGTTTTATACTTCAATGCTTTACAACTTAAGAAGTGGCACAAAAGGTGTCGTTTTTTGCGCTATTTGGAAGTTACGAATGGCCAAACTGATTTAAATTAGGTAGATATGAGTGATAGCTTTCGAGTCAGCCATTAAACGTCTCTCTAAGAAGCACTGGCAGTCCACTAACCCCTAGCTATTCCACTTGGGACATGGTGCCAATAGTGCCATTTTTAGTATCAATTGGCAGTTACAGGTGATGAAATTTATAAATAAAACATAGATATGAGGAAAATCTTTAATGTGAGCTATTAAGCATCTGTCTACGATGTTTTTGTAGCCCACTAGTCCCACCCCTTGAGAAATGGCACATATGTTCCATTTTTGTGCCATATGGCACTAGCAGATGGTGGAAATTATAAAAAGCACGTAGATGTGAGAAACAGCTTTTTAATGAACCATTAAGCACCTCTCTATGATGTTCTGGTATACTGCTAGCCCTGAAAAAAAAGAAGAAAAAAAAGGGAGACAGATCAGTGCTACCCATACAAAAAAGTGATTTTTCTTGTGTTTCAAGGTTGGTGACTGTAATTACCCAGAATTAGGTTTTCGACTATTCTGAATCCAATGGTACACTTTTCATCTTGATCTGACGCCATTTTCGTGGGGTTTCAGGGTTTTTTTCCGAAATAACCATAAATTTCTTTTCCCAATAAACTTTTATTTTGAATACGAACTGAAACGACAGTTACCATTCCTGAATCAGTGTTAGATGGAAATTTTTTTCACTAGGCAGTTTTTTTTAAACGCGTGTTACTATGGGCCGTGGTTCACTCTTTACTAGGTTGCAGCTGCCGCTGCAACCATGATGAATGGCTAGGCTTTAAACTATTAAATTAAAAAAAAACATTTTTTTCTAACTGAAAGTAAGGAGCAACATTAAAACTTAAAACGAACAGAAATTATTCTGCTTATGATAGGGGCTGTCCCCTCCTCAATGCCTTGCTCTTTACGCTAAAGTTTTTTATTGTTTTAAAAAATAGAGTTGTGAGAAAGAGTTAAACTTTAGCGTAAAGAGCAAGGCGTTGAGGAGGGGACAGTCCCTTTCATATACAGAATAATTTCTGTTTGTTTAAGTTTGAATGTTGCTCCTAACTTTCAGTTAAAAAAAACTTGTTTTTTTATTTAATTTTGAACGTTTTTGAATTAATACAGGTTTTGATTTTGGCTCACCGTACATGAATAATTCAAACAAACTTTGCATGCTAATTTTACTTTTATTTGAATAAATGGCTTTCTCAAAAGTGGCTTAATTTTATTTACGAACGTCTTTATTAGTAATAAATATACGTAACTTACGAATTAACTTACGTAACGAACTTCTATATCCGTATATTTTAATTACATACATTAGGTGGTTCGCCCCCTAGTCAATAACTCGCTTTTTACGCTGTAGCTCGAATTTTGTTTCAATGCTTTAATATTGACCTCTTTATCATTAAGGCCGTTAATTAGAATAAATAGCTCTTATGAAAGTACTAAAAAACCTTTGGCCTAAAGAGCGAGGTATTGACTAGGGGGCGAACCCAATCATATGCGTAATAATATCTCTTCGTTTTAAGTTTTGATGTTGCTCCTTACCTTCTGTTGAAAAAATTGTTTTTTTTTAATTTAATTTCTGATCATTTTTTATAAATAATGCTGGGAAATCCGACACCCCCTTCATAGCAATGTCCCTTCCTCCATAAAAACTTCCTCCATTGATAGCTCCTCCTATTTAACTCCCCTCCCCCGCTACCGGAAAAAATCCCCCCTGAAAACATCTGTATACTTCCCAATAACCAATACTATATGTAAAAATAGGGTAAAGTTCATAAATTTCAGCCATCCCCCCGGGGATTTCGGGGGATTAAGACATCCTAAAAGACACATTTAATATATTTTCGCCTATGCTGAACAAAATGGCTATCTCAAAATTATGATCGGGTGACGTTGGGAGAAAACGAGCGTGGGTGGGGGCCTAGTTGCCCTTCATTTTTTTGGTCACTTAAAAAGGGGACTAGAACTTTTAATTTTACGGCACTACTAAACTTGATTAAACTTATATATTTGAAATCAGCATTAAAATATGTTTCTTTTGTTATGCCTATTGGTATCAAAATTCTGTTTTTTAGAGTTTCGCTTACTATTGAGCCGGGTCACTCCTTTCTTACACTTCGTTACCACGAACTGTTTGATATAACTAGCCAATTTAATACTGAAGAATCATAGTTGATATTTAAGAGGCCTTTTGAAGGTTATTTTATAGATATCTAGAAAAGAAAAAAGCTCATTTTGGAAAGCTGGACTAAAACCTGTTCTTTTTCTAGAATTTTTATTTTTCTATCCACTTATTAGTTCAGCCTCTTATCTATGGCTTTTCTAATAACTTATTAACTTACTATCTTGTCTGTAGCTCAAACTCTTTTGAATGCTAACAGGCGTGTAGTTCGTAAGAAAAATTACTATTGTATCTGCCTGCTACTGGCCTATATTCGTATCATATGGTTAGAAAAATTTAGCAGTCTTTCAAGATTGATCATGAAAGTGTTTAGATTTTCATTTCCATGTAAGAGGGAACTCCGTGCATGCGGTGCATGTCAAAAACATGGGTTGAAGTCTTTTTGACAAAATGACTGGGTTTCAAAACTAATAGTTTCGTATATTTTTTTGGCAATTTGAGATAGTTTCAAAACCACTTTCAATAGTCATTCAGTTAAGTAATTAAGTCTAAATTAAGTCTAACGGGTTTTCACTGTTAACATTAATAAATTAAAAAAAAAAAATCTTACGGAGTGTATTTTTCTGGATAGGAGTCATTGCAGACTTTCTCTGTATAATAAGGAGATTAATATGAGTTATTAGGCACTGGTTAAGAAAGCAGTAAGTGCGCGATAACTGAAGTCATATTATAATGAATAATGCAGCTGTAAGACATATTCTGCTCTTATACATAATTTACCACATTTTCTTGATTGAATTACCGCTTTTTAGCTTACACATCCTTGTTAACCAAATTTAGGAAGCAAAGTTGCTTGTGATGGTTTTAGATATTTTTTCTATGTCTTCCTTGTCGGGATATCTCACGGAGTATATTTTAGTAAATCAAAGCTATTGTGGACAGTTTGATGATGTCTAAGGCTGTTTGCATACCCTACAAGAGTAAATTAGGTATAGCTGCAATATAAATTATTTTCTTTTGCGCAATTTATCGTATGTATTTAATTTGATTAACGTCAAGCTAATTTAAGTTGGTGCGAACCTAATTGAACGTAACGTAAAAATGAATGTAATTTTAAACATAACCTACTACAACTTTGGTTAATTGAGCCTAACCTAAATCAAAGATCTATTTTTAATGACTATTTAGTTGTTCAATTTAGTACGATTAAAACATGGTCAGTCTTATTTAACCAAATCATAAGCAAAAGTAATTGGGTAAAATAAGAATTATTTGACTTATTTGGTAGTTTTTGAACTTTGAAACTAATAATCAATGAATATTTAATGTCATTCTCTATTCAAACTTCTAGGTAAACTGTTTTTTTTCATTTTCATAGAATGTACTTGTAAATATACTCACATTTACATATTAAGTGTTAAAAGGTCTAATAAATGAAAGTTGATCTCATAAATAGTTCAAAGTCGCGTTCCAATTATACTAGTGTGTAAATAAATGTTGCAGGGAACCTAAAATTTGTGATATATGTTATGAGTTAAATTTTACTACAAATATACTCACAAAAATTGAATTGTAATCAAATATTTATTAATATTTTAAGAGAGAACTTAGTCCAATTCTCTCTTTGTGGTGAACCTTTCCAACCATTTACCTAGCAGAAGACTGTAAGGCATACAGAATACATATCTGCACCATTACGAAGAAAGAAGCCCCAAGACGACCTCCGATGACGGATAGGACTTAAGTCAAGTAAGTCCAGTCAAGGCGTAAAAGTGCTTTACACCCATTCTATATGGTGGTTATGTTTGTTGAATTCATTTTTGCACCAAAATTTAATTGTTAGTTTATTCCGAATCCACCCATTGCCACTACATATCTAATATAGTTCTCATCACATGTGTATATTGAGCTGAATTTCATTACAAGTTATAATAGATTGTTTGCTGCTCTTTTTTTCACTTTACTCTCTACTTTTTAAATGTTCAATAGTGTGAAATTCTATTTTTGTAATATTCAAGCGCAGAAATGTTTTCCTCCAGTATCTGTTTTGGAACTGTGAGATTAATTAAATTTCTTTTAATCAATATTCAAAATTCTATGATCAGAACTCTTTCAGGACGTTAAAACAATCGTATAATGCATTCAGAGTGCATTTTAATGACTTTTTTATTGTATCGTGAAGAATGTGAAATATCATACAGAATTTTTTTCCTCAGTCTTTTCCTTTTGACATCTCTTCCTTATTTCCATTATTATTTACATTTTGTCCTTTTATTGTTTTTGTGCTCATAAATATTTTTGCAATGACTCTGGTAACCTTTCCGTCTCGAGGCCACTAAGGGAGAATGATTATCTTCCCCTTGTACTGCATACTTGCAGAGTTTAATCTTATGTCGTATAAATCAAAAGAGTTTACATTTCTTACATCTTCTGTTGATTGAATTTTATCCTCGTAACGTGGAGTTTTAATTTATCCCAATTATTCATTGAATACAAAAAATGTAAAAATATCCATTTCACATGTTGCAGTTACCGTTAAAGGAAATTTCTAATTCAGTACTTTGATCGCTTATATTCCGTCATTTTACTTTTATTACAATAAGTTTTGTTTGACAATTGATAATAAATTGTATCTCATCCGTTTTCTCATAGAAGGTTTTTCGGAGACCAACTATGTTAGATTATTTCCACCCAACAACTGTTAAAATCGAGCAAATTGTCCTGTAGGTACTCCAAAATTGACAATGGGTCTTTCGAGATAATTTTGAGAAATTGCTATAAAATATAGTTGACATTATGCTGCATACAAATGGGTAAGTAATAAAAACAGTATAGTAAATTTTGTGTTTGCAAAGCAATAATTTGCTTTACATCTACTCAGAAAAATTACTTTTCGTAAAGATTTTTTTGACAAGGTAAATTATCTCTGTTCATATCTGGGGCTTCCTACAATTTTTCTAATGTACGTATATCCTTTTACAGCCAAAAGTTGTATAAGTATCTTTTCAGGATAAAAAAGTAAAAAAAAGTCTACAAATTAAAAAAAAAGAAGTCTCGGTTTGGAGGGAAGTTGCTGGGGGTGAACTTTCAAGGAGAAATTTTACACAACGGGAATTTGCCTGAATTCCTGTTCGACATTCGTTTTTTTTTGTCTTTTTTTGTCTTTGGTGACATAATTTTACATGTGGAGGTTTTCTGGGGAGGGAGATTACCCGGGAATAATTTTCATTGGGGTTGGAGTTCACTGGTGGATTTTTCCCTGGACGGGGTTTGAGGATAGGGGCTAGAAAAAATTTTCAACATAAGGCAAATCTCCAGTGTGAAAAGGCCTATAAAAATGAACAAAAATGAACAAATTTTTTTAAAAATAAAAGTATGCTAAGGAGAATGTGTTGCGCAGAATTGTCCACAAAATTTTTTTGGGGAAATTCGCTGCGAGGATAGAATTGTCAGGGGGTTAGTTTTCCAGGAGGAGTATTTTAAGCGATAGTTTTCCATGGAAGTAGTTTTTTGTGGGTGTGGGAATTTCCTTGGGAGGGGGGGTGGGTAGATTTCCTGGCATTATTTGAAAAACGATCAGAAATTATAAAGTCAACTGAAAGTAAGGAGCAACATAAAAACTTAAAACGAACAAAGATTATTCCGCATCACTTATCAGAAATGGTAAACCGTGCTATTACTGAGCCAGCACCACCCAACCCTTTCAAAATTGCAAAAAGAGTGTTATTTTACCTTACTTAATAATACTGTCTACGATTTTGTAAGCATCAGAGAATAAAGTATATAGCTCTATTATGGGCCAAAAATTCACATTCTACTAACGGGATGCTACCATTTCATCTAACCGTCACAAGCACTAAACGTCATTTCGTTGACAAGGAAAATCCGTCAGAACATCGACACTTCAGGACATTGACAGTCATAATATCGACACGTCAGGACATCGACAGTCACGATCGCTACCCGTCAGAACATCGACAGTCATAACATCGACACGTCAGTTCATCGACAGTCACAATCGCTACCTGTCAGAACATCGACAATCACAACATCTACATGTCAGGTCATTAACAGTCAAAATCGCTAGCCGTCAGAACGTCGACAGTCACAACATCGACACGTCATAACTTCGACAAAATTTTTTTAGCATGTAATGACGTGTCGATGTTATGACTGTAGACGTTCTGACGGTTAGTGGTTCCGACGGATTTTCGTTATGTAAGAAAAAATTTATAATTTTATATAATAGTAATAAGTAAATAATAGTTCGGAAACAAATTTCGGCTATATATTTTCACATCAGGGGGGTGGGGGTAAAGCATAGCATATTTTAAATATATAACCTAACCTAAACTAGGTACCTTTCCCCCCTACAACTATTTATTTTATACAGACATTAGGCTGCATATATTTAGGAATATCTGCGTCATCATGTAGTAAAATCACTTTTGAAAGTTTATTGTTTTTGATCATTTTAATTAAATCGGCCCACTCCAATTATTAACAATATACTATTTTTGTTCTTTTCATTCTGTGATTCAGCTCCGAGGTAAAAGTTGGTAGGAATTGGCACCTTTCTAAGCAAGCTGTCATTTGTTATTTAAAACGAAAACTAGATCTTTCAATTTTCTCTTAAGGAGCCCTCTTCTCATGTTCTGTAACCACCAGTTTCTTACAATCAACACATTCGAAGATAAAGTACAAACAAAAGTGTGCATACTTGTATGTCACTAACTTCTCCAAAATAAATGAGAAATTTCATCTCTTTGCATATAAAATCTTGCAACTGTTACAGGGTTGAATTAAATGAAGCAATTCGATTAAATCCACTCCCTGTTTAGTTTTCTTAAAGTTATGCAAATCATTATATATGAATATCTCTGATGAATAATTTTGAAGTTAATAAATTTCATACATATAGAATAATCATGAAAGCTATATTTCTTCAACGTATTGTTTGACATGTTGATCCTTTTCTAGAGTAATAGTTACTATGGGCACGGAACAATCCTTGCTTAAAGTCGTTTTCCTTAACTGTTTCATTCAGAGCCTAATATCAGAGGCAATATGCGTTGCATCTAATAAATCCTATCCGGTGCCACCGTAAAAAATCCTGCTCATTAGCTCCAACTTGCAACCTAGTTAAACCTTTCCAAATTCGATAAGGACTCCCTCTTCCAAAGAATTTGCTTGTGGATCTAAGCTTATCATTTATAACATTTTATTTAGCATACTTGCGCAAGGGGGTGTTCAGCCTAGCGCATCAAACATCTTCCTTCCTTAACAAATACTTTGATACAAATTAACAGTGCAAAAATCTAGATTACAGCAGAAAAGAAAATTCCGTTTTAAAAATTCTTATCTGTTTACTTATATCCATAACAAACAGGCCATAAATTCGAGGAAGAAGGAGAGGGAGAAATCTCAAAATGTGCAATCATCTCCGGGGATCTCAACCTCGCATATCCACCTTAGAGTCCAAATTATTATTCACTTAGAGTCCAAAGCAGGGTTGTGTTCTATCCCCCTTTATATGGATTATTTTGATGGACTTTGTTTTAAGGAGCACAGGAAAGGCAATGGGAGACCACGGAATCAAATGGGGAGGAAAAAGTCTCCTGGACTTGGATTATGCTGATGATTTAAGCATCCTAGATGAAAGTGTGAGCAAAATGAATGAAGTTTTAGAGGTTTTGCGAGTTCAGGGTGCTAGTATTGGTTTGAAAATTAATGTTAGGAAGACCAAGTCACTAAGGCTAGGAATAAGTGAAGATGAAAAGGTGACGTTGGGTAATGAGAAGATTGATCAGGTGGGCAGTTTCACTTACCTTGGTAGTATTATTAGTAAAGATGGTGGGAGCAGTGAAGATGTTAAAAATAGAATAGCCAAGGCTCAGGGTGTTTTTTCACAGTTATAAAAAGTCTGGAAGAATAGGAAGATAAGTCTGCAAACCAAGATTAGAATCTTAGAAGCTACAGTGATGACAGTGGTCAAATATGGCTCTGAAGCATGGACGCTCCGACAAGCGGATGAAGATTTGCTAGATGTTTTCCTGAGAAATTGCTTAAGGATTGTTCTGGGTACCCGGCTGACTGACCGTATTTCAAACAATAGGCTTTACGAAAAATGTGGTTCAATACCACTTTCTAGGTCTATAATGAAAGAAAGGTTGAGGTGGTTAGGGCATGTTGTTTGGATGAAGGATGACAGATTGCCGAAGATTGTTCTTTTCGGCCAACCATCTAGGGCTAAACGGAAAGCAGGTCGTCCCCGTCTGGGGTGGGAGGACGTCATAAAGAAAGATTTAAAGGAAATGAGAACTTCGTGGGTGGGTGTAAAAAAGGAGGCTTTGAATAGATTGGGTGGAGGAGGAGCGTGCGTAGCTGTGGTGGCCTCAAGCGACATGGTGCCGCGGTGAGTTGTTAGTAGTGGTATTAGTAGTATCTACACAAGTATGTTGAGAACTGTGTTGAAAAGTTTTTTTTTGGTTGAAAAAACATACGGCTAAAAAAGCAAAACCCTTAGGTGCATATAGCGCAGAGCACAAAAACTTAAGTGTTGATTTTTGAACGGCTAATAAAGTACAGAATATATTCCTTAGTAGAATCATTTCACTAAGAAATGACCAATTACATCAATATCCAGAAAAGATTTTTATCTTATATGGACAAGAGGGGAAGAGAAAAATGGGTTCCATGCAGTGATTTACGCTTAATTAGAATTATCAAATTTAAATTTTAGCTGGGCCCGTTTAATATATGGATATATACAAAATTGCGTGTGTTTTATTATCCATGTAACAATTTTTGCTTTATTTGTATTCTTATATAAAAATTTATTTTAGATACAACCAAAGTTCTTTTATAAACCAACTTTTTTTAATCTTTTGGATGTATTTTTAAACAAATTTTGACACATTTTGAACCATCTGTTGGGTAGAAAGGCCAGTTCAATTGTTCCCTGATACAATTAGTTCAGACCATCTGAAACCAAAAACTGATATCATAAAAACTGATTCTCCAATGTCACATTGGAGACTCAGGATTTTTGCTGATAGAAACCTCAAAGTTTACATTTCAAGACTTTAATAGTGAGAGATAAACTTTCCCTGGAATATCTTATATCAAAATATGTTAATGTAAGTGACTTTTGTTTTATTCAACAAACAGGAAAAAATCACTTCAATCATGACTTTCGCCATTCCAGAGAGAGATTGCTAAGAAAGTTTTCGAAATTATCAACAAATAATGCGGTAATACCTTCGTCAAGTTTAGGACCAGGTGTGGTTAATTTTTCATCCAGAACTTTAACGATGCAAGAACAATCAGTGCTTGAAAAGCGTCCAAAATTTTGTTTTAAACCGGATAAAGTCCCCGTGGAAGATCTTATTTCTTCAATAGAGACATATTTGCATATAACTATAAGCCTAGCAAAATTTGTTGGCCTAGTAACAGCTTCTATCGTAAAAACCCTGTCCAGTTATTTATTGAAAATAAAATTTTCTCTTATGACAATCAAAGACATTAGGACTCTCAAAAGCTTAAAAAAAAAAGGGTCAATTACCATAACAAAAGCAGATAAGAGAAACACTTTAGTTGCGATGAATACTGAGGACTGCGAATCAAAATTAAGAAGTTTACTAAATGATGAAAAAACATACAAGAAGCTATCGTATATTCCAACAGACTCTTTTACAAATAAGTTTAAAAACGAATTGAAGTGCTTAAAGGATGAAGGAAAAAGTACACCTCAACTCTATTACAAATGCCTGCCACGCAGTTCCTTGTGCCCTAAATTATATGGACTTCCCTAAATTCATAAGCCAAACCTACCATTATGACCAATTGTGTCAAGTACAAGGTCACCAACAAGTGTTTTGAGCAAATGGTTAGTGTCAATCTATAAACCACTTTTGTCTACACAAATTTTGTATATTAAGAATTCTTCGAATTTGGTTGAAAAACTGAAAAAAGTAGAAATTTCTTCGAGTTTTTTGCTTTCAAGCTTCGACATTGTATCAATGTACACAAATACTGATGTAGAAGCAGACGAAACTCTTTTAGAAGGAAACCTGTTAAGAAATTTCGATTTGATTAGTGGCAAAACCGATTTGGAAGTTTCTGTAATTATGTTTTTAGTAAGGTTGTGCAATTAGTTTTCTTATTTTTTTTCAATTTAGAGGGGAGTATTTCGAACAAATAAATGGTTTACCTATGGGGGCCCCTTTATCCCCTTTATTAGCTAATATTTTTGTGGAGAATATTGAAACAATTGCGTTGGATTCATATTTTTTTAAACATATTTTCTGGGGCCGGTATATGGATGACATTATTTCAGTATGGGATTATTGGAAGAAGGAATTAAACGGATTTTTGGAACATCTTAATTGTTTGGGAGGGGAGTTAAAGTTTAGTGTTGATTTGGAAGAGAATGGCAAACTTTCTTTTCATTGATGTTCTTCTTTTGACAAATAAAAATAGTCTGGATTTTAAAATTTATGGAAAACCGACAAATAACAAGATTTTTGTCTTATAGTTCCGGTCACGGTCGCCGAGTGAAAATTTGTTTGATCATTTCTTTAACTGATCGGATCCTTAGTATTTGCTCTCCAAGTTTGTTAAGGAGGAGTTGTTTTTCCAAGGAAAATATTAATAAGCAACATGTATCCAGAATGGTTAATTAACCAGACTTTTTCAAAAAGAAGAAAAAGGTTTCTAGCGATTTCTAAAGAAGTCTTGGAAACAACTCGGGAGAAGGATGTTTTTTGTTCCTTTCCATATGTACCCAGGCTAAGTGAAAAACTTAAATGAATTTTACAAAGCAATGTTATAAGGGTAGCTTTAAAGAGTAATAATACTTTGGGTAGTTTTCTTAATTCTGGGAAGGCTCAAACTTAATTGGGGCAACAATGTGGGGTTTATCAGATCCCATGTACTTGCGGAAGCTCATATGTGGGACGTACTAACCAGAGTTTGGAAATGAGATTATTACAACACAAAGATTCTATTTCTTCGGCTTTAAAGTAAGATTCTAAGTCTGAAGATTTTACTTCAGCCCTTTCGGGATATATTTTTAATTTTCCAGACCATTTTATTTTGTTCGATAACGTCTCTTTGATTTCTAGGGATCGGGGTTTAAATCAAATTTTTTGTGAAACTCTTGAAATTAAGAAAATGTTATTCTAGAATATGGCTTTGAATCGGGTTACAGGTGAAAATGGGCTGAACTCTATCTATGATAATTTATTAAAATCTGACATAGTAAAGTTCAATTCACCCAATGTAGTTGACCTTTGTCCAAATGTTATATCATTTAACGCTAATGAACCGAATCCAAGAAGGTCAAAGAGAATAGCTTTCGCCTTTGCTTTGAAAAAAATTAGAGATTCAAACAATATGTAGTGTTATTTGATTTAGTATATAAACTTTTATTTTAAATTGTTTTATTTTAGTTTTACTACTGATAACGGTCACTGTACATGTGACCGAAATATCTGGTATTTTTGTGAATTTCTATCACTGTTATCATCATCACTGTCTATTAAAAGGATTTTATTACTATTTGAACTTTTATTTATAATTAAAAGCAATAAAACTATGGAAATTTGATATTCAATTTTTTATCTTGAAGGTGCTAAAATTGTAGAAAAAATTCTTGCAAAAGCCTAAAAAAAAAATTTCATTTATCTTCCAGTTGATTTTATGACAGCTGAAAAATTTACTGTATATACTAATACTGGAATTGCCAAAATTACTAATGGAATTCTATCTGGCGTTATGGGTCTCGACAGCGGACCAGAAATACTTATCGAATCTTTTTAAAGAATCCTGTCGATATTAAATCTAATTGATGCAAAAGAATTATCATTGCAAAATAAAATTCCAAAAGTGAGTAGCCCTAACCAGGTCGAAAGTTATAAATTGTTTTCCAGAAAGAGGAAAGCAAGAAAAAAGTGGATTATCGCCAAACCGTAGATAATAAGCCCGTAAATAAGAACAATAAAACAAGGAGTTTATTGAATGCGATAAATAATTGGATTTGTTTTCATACTGGTAAAAATTGAAGTTTTAATTGTGTAGTTCATGCAACAAAATAAGTTATTTTAGTATATATATCATAACTTATCAATATAAGTATGTTGAGTGAGGCTAAAAAGGGACAACCCTTGGGTGCATATAGCGCATAGCGCATAGTCGCAGTGTGGATTTTTGAGCGCATAATAGCGCATAGAATATGTTCTTTAGCAAAATCATGTCACTAAGAAATTACCAATTAAGCAACTCTCCAGAAAAGATTTTTTTTTCCTATCTGGACAAGAGCGGAAGAAAACAATGGGTCTCCATGCAGTGATTTACGCTTAATTAGACTTATTGAATTAAAAGTCTAGCTGGGCCTATCTATTACATGTGTGTACATAAAATTGTGTGTGTTTTTATTGTGTATGTGACAATTCTATTCTATTTGTATTCTTGAATATAAATTTGTTATAGATACAGTCATGGTTTTTATTTATATTTTTTGCTACATCTTTTGCATACATTTTCAACAAATTTTAACGTATTTGAACCACCTACTGGTTAGCAAGGTCAGTTCAATTTTACCTTTATACTAGCAATTCAAACCATCAGAAACCAAACCAAAACTTATCAACTGATATCTTGGAAACTGTGTGCAGTAATTAGTGAGAATATAAATACCAAGTTAAAAACTTACACAAGTGTAATCATTATATCCTAGACCAAAGATGACAAACACTGGGATAAACAAACCCATTTGTTGACCATGAAGATCAAGCAGATATTTTAGGCTATTCATGCCAAGAAATAACCCTCAATAAGCAAATTGAGGCTATATAAAAAAAAATGAACTACTAAATAAGAATGCCATTATAAGCATGTTCTAAATTGTTTATGCATTAATTTCTTTAGATTAAGATGGGAAGAGTTCTGGAAACTCTTAGTAAAAGAGAGAGTAATTTGATAAAAAATAAAATATACATAACACTAAATAAAAGCATGGGTTTTGGAAATACCACTTCACTAAAATAACAGATGAAATTTAACCATAAAAAGTTCCTAACATCTTGGAAAACTATCCTTGAATTTAGGCATTCAAGGATATTGAGAAATAACCCTTTCTCTGCTTATGTATGTTGGTGGCCCGAAAAAGCGCGGTCGATCTTAGGTTAAAATATACATTTTATTGTATCTAGTAACTTTTCATCTTATTATTCTCAGGTAACCTCTGGTCCTTTTTATTTAAGAGTACTTTGGAAGTGTGAGTGACATTAACTATCTTATAGTTATAATCATATTTTTGTTCTTTATATTCTGTGGGACAAATAGTCCCACTGGCCTATAGATATACAGATCCTTGTATCGTCACTGTTGAGTCCATTAAAAAGAACCTTATTTATGTTCAGCCTCTCTAAAACGTTATTTAATCTTCTCCTCAATACCCAGTAGGTACGCCCCGTATAATTAGTCAGGTTAACGCTACCCTAGTTTTAATCAACCATACGACTCTTCCCATACCCCCTCCTAGGACCAAACTTAACAACAACTTTACTACAAAATTGGAAAGTACAGAAAATAATGAAGCTTTAGTGATGACGAGAATACGAATGTTCAGCAAGAAACAAGAGCACATAAATTATTGTCTACGGTTGTTGTTGAAGGCCTTGATCTCCCAGCCCCGAGCGAAAATAAGTTGCCGGATTTCATGTAAAACGTGAAATTGCAAAAATTTGAATTACCATCGAAGTTCATCAGGAATGATGTTTTGATTAACGCCAAGAAACTAAAAAAACAAAACAAATTGGAGGATTCGAGAAAATGTATCTGACGGATACTGCGCCGAAGTCTGTTCGTGGCAAAAGGAAGACGTTGATTCATTTGAAATTAAAATAGCACGATTTTGGAGTTGATTCTTGGTTGTCGAAAGGTGTACCCTCCTGCCTACTCATCAAACGGCGAGATGATTCAAATGAACGACTACCAATAAATGAAGTATTCACTCTAATTAATGACCATGAAAAGAAGCATGGCGTCGAATTGCAAATATGAACACATAATTTTATAATGTATGATAGTGCTGATGCAATAAAGTGCTGATGTGACATCAGACAGTTTATTAAATAATTATGAATATAAGTGTTTGATATATATTTGAGTTAACAAAAATAATTGTAATGGGTCCTATGGGTCTGTTGTTTTTGGATGATTTTATAACAATTAAAAAAATATGGCTTATATATTATTTTGTATTTGTCTAAGTATATGTTTAGTTGATATTTTTTTTGCCACCATCAGCCTATAACGTGACATTCATTAACTATTAATGATAATGGTTACATATATCTATTTACCCGTGGAACAGTAATGTCATGCAACTTGAAAGCCGAAAGCTTGATTTTTTTCAGCCAGTTTAATGAAATGATAAATATAAATTTATAAATTTATACTTCTGAGATTTTCTCCAATGAATCATCAAGAGATATTTTTAAGGAAGATAGACTACCATTGTATTGTGATAAGGGACACTTTGGCCTTAACATTTTTCATTTGAATTGGCAGAAAATATATTTAGATGTAAGGTATCGAGATGTAATTTAGTATCGAGTATCGAGGTGGGAATTTAGATGTAAGGTATCGAGAGTATTGCCAACAAGAAGGCCAATGAGCTTACACTCAGGATGAGGCTAAGGCTTAAATAAGAGAAAATCTAACAATATTTAGTGAAAAGATTTGCGAGTGTTTTGTTCTGCTATTTACAAGAAAGAATTTGTACTTTTGACATTCGAGCTTCAGGATCTTTGCTGAAAAAAAGGACATCAATGTTCTGCTAAGCCCTTGAGAATCTAGACTGGCCATTCCTCATCATTTTAGGAGATGTTAAAGTTACTGACAAGATATAACTTATTGAGAGTCTACTTTCATATACATTCTTAAAATTAATAAACAATGTGGAAAGAAGCCTGAGCCTTGAGCCTGAAGGTGCTAAATTTGTGGGAAAACTTCTTCCAAAAGTCTGAAAAAAGAAAGCTGTCATTTAACTTACAGTGTATTTTGCGACAGCTTAAAAATTTTATGAAGAAGCTAATACTGGAAGTGCCGAAATTTCTGATTTTTAAGCGCATCATAGCGCATAGAACATGTTCCTTAGTAGAATCATGTTACTAAGAAATGAACAATTACACCACTCTCCAGAAATTTTTTTTGTCTTGTGTGGACAACAGCGGAAGGAAAAATGGGTTTCCATGCAGTGATTTGCGCTTCATCTGAGATCTACACCAATGAACAATCAAGAGAAATTTTTAAGGAATATACACTACCCTTGTATTTTGATAATGGCCACTTTGGCCATTACGTTTTTCATTTGAATTATCAAAGACTGAATTTTGCACATAATTTTTATCGAAACTAATAAATTCTAATGTCTTTTAGGTGATCAATTTAACTGAAACGTGGTTAAAAGATAAGAACTCGCAATTAAAGGATAACCCTATTTGCAATTTATATGTAAGGAATCAAAAATATTATCGACACGGAGGATTAGCAGCTTATATTCAGGCTGATTATAAGGCGTAAAGAAGAGAAAATCTAAAAATCTATAGAGAGAAAGTTTGTGAATGTTTTGTTCTGATAATTTCAAGCACGAATCGGACCCTTTATATTTTTTTAGAATATAGACCTCCATTGAGCCTGCTCCATAATTTACGGGACCTATTTAAAGTTCAATTAATGAAATGAAGTTCAATTAACTCTATGCCGTGTTTTGCTGAAGATACTTGTTGAAAAATTTGCTGAAGATACTAATACCAAATTTTTGCGGAAGATTTTTTAACACCACCAACCTATAACATCACATGCATAAACTTTTATTGATAATGATTAGAGATATTGTTTTTACCATCGAAGAACAGTAATGTCATGCAACTTGAAACCCGAATGGATGATTTTTCCAGCCAGTTTAATCAAATTACAAATAGAAATTTAGATATTACTGCTACTGAGGTCTTCACCAATGAACAATCAAGAGATTCTTTTTAAAAAAGATACACTACCCTTTTATTTTGATAAGGCCAACTTTGGTCTTATCATTTTTCATTTGAATTATCTGGGAATGACTTCTGTGCATAATTTCTTACCGGAACTAAAAAATACTAACATCTTTCAGGTGATCCCTTAAACTGAAACGTGGTTAAAAGCTTAAACAAGAGAAAATCCAACAATCTATAGAGAAAAAAATTGCAAGTAGTTTGTTCTTCTAGTTACAAGAGAGATTTATATCTTTGATATTGTTGTTGTATATAGACCTCCAATTAGCCTGCTCCATAATTTTCTGGACTTATTTGAAGTTCAATTGATGAAACTCCCAATTAAGTCTATGCCATGTTTTATTATGTTATAATAAGTGAGCTTTAATTTTGAGCTTATAGATCGGTCATCTGCTGGTGCTGAATTTATTAAAAGAAGTCTGTCTAATGGGTTGCATCCTTCCACAAATATCCCTACAAGAATTACATGAACATCAGCTAAGCTTTGGATAATATGCTTTCTAATGTGCCTTTGTGTATCTTAGAGACTTTCCAGAGTCCTTATTAACGATGTATCCGACCAATTTGGAGTTTCAACTAACTTTGGAGCTGCAACAAAGGAGGTTAAAGTTTAAAAATAAAAAATTCCAATGATGAACCAAACTCTTAAGGTAAAACTATAAATGATATAGAGCTCAAGAAGCTTCTTGGAAAAGACTTCAAATTTTGAATGATATTGTTGGAACTAAAATAGAAAAGGAATGTGCTGAGCCCCCTTAGGGTTCTATCAGATATTTTTTTAAAGTATATTTATAATTCCACATTAAAGAAGAAGGTAATGAGATTGATGATTCGGGACATAAAGTAGAAGCCAGCACAGTATATTATACAAAATTTCGTGATGGCTTAAAAAGGCTCAGAGGTGTTTCTGAAAATGATGCCTTTGGCACTGTTCATAGAAGTCATAGCTCTGTGACGGGAGATGAATTTTGACATTCGAGACTCAGGATTATTGCTGATAAAAACTTCAAAGTTTTGCAAACGCCCTTAAGAATCCAAAGCGGACATCCTTTATCATTTTAGGAGATGCTAAGGTTACTGATAAAACGCAACTGATTGAGGATCTTCTTTCATAAACATTCTTGAAATTAATAAGCAATATGGAAATTCGATATTCACTTTTTGATCTTGAAGGTGTAAAAATAGTAGAAAAAAGTATTGAAAAGGCCTAAGAAAAAAAAATTGTCATTCACCTTCCAGTTGATGTTGTGACAGCTGAGAAATTTGCTGTAGATACTAATACTGGAAGTGCCAAAATTACTGATGGAATTCTATCTGGCGTGATGAGTCTTGACAGTGGACCAAAAGAATTAGTCGAATCTTTTTAAAGAATCCTGTCGCTATATAATCTAATTTATGCAAAAGAATTATCATTGTAAAATAAAATTCCAGAAGTGAGTAGTCCCTCAAAAGGTCAAAAGGTTTTGATTGTTTTCCAGAAAGAGGAACGCAAAAAAAAGTGTATTATCACCAAACCGTAGATAATAAGCCCGTAAATAAGAACAATAAAACATGGAGCTTATTGAATGCAATATGTAAATGGGTTTATTTTTCGTACCTATAAAAATTGAACTTTTAATTGTGTACTTCATGTATCAAAATGAGTTATTTTAGTATATATATCATAACTTATCAACATAAGCATGTTGAGTGTTTGTTTTTTCTTTAAAAAAAACAGTAGATGACTAAAAAGGGACAACTTCTGGGTGCTATCATATAGCGCATAGCGCATAGACACAGTGTGGGTTTTTGAGCGCAAAATAGGGCATACAATATGTTCTTAAGCAAAATCATGTTACTAAGAATTTAACAATTAACCAACTCTCAGAGTCAATCCAATGTTTCAGGACATAAAGTTAGAGTAGATGGTACAAAATTTTGTGATTACTTAAAAAGGCTAAGACGTGTTTATGTGAATGATACCTTTGGCACTGTTCATAGAGGTCATAGCTCTATGAGAGATGAATTTGACATTCAAGTCTCAGGATTATCGATGATAAAAACTAAAAAGTCTTGCAAAAGTCCTTGAGAATCCAAACCAGCCATTCCTTATCATTTTAGGATATG